>NC_074673.1:1684140-1949140 GCF_029448725.1 Salvelinus fontinalis
GGGTGATCTGTATATTTATAATCTGCAGGGTGATCTGTATATTTATAATCTGCAGGGTGATCTGTATATTTATAATCTGCAGGGTGATCTGTATATTTATAATCTGCAGGGTGATCTGTATATTTATAATCTGCAGGGTGATCTGTATATTTATAATCTGCAGGGTGATCTGTATATTTATAATCTGCAGGGTGATCTGTATATTTATAATCTGCAGGGTGATCTGTATATTTATAATCTGCAGGGTGATCTGTATATTTATAATCTGCAGGGTGATCTGTATATTTATAATCTGCAGGGTGATCTGTATATTTATAATCTGCAGGGTGATCTGTATATTTAGAATCTGCAGGGTGATCTGTATATTTAGAATCTTCAGGGTGAGGGTGATCTGTATATTTAGAATCTGCAGGGTGATCTGTATATTTATAATCTGCAGGGTGATCTGTATATTTATAATCTTCAGGGTGAGGGTGATCTGTATATTTATAATCTGCAGGGTAAAAGTGCGAAGGAGAAGGTTGTGACGAGGATCATGGTGTCTCGGTGTGAAGTCGACCTCATGAAGGTCAGGACAGAGTTCAAGAGTCAGACTGGCAAGTCTCTGTTCCAGACCATCTCTGTGAGTACTACAATAATACACATCAATACCTCCCCACACTAATGGTCTGTTCCAGACCGTCTCTGTGAGTACTACAATAATACACATCAATACCTCCCCACACTAATGGTCTGTTCCAGACCGTCTCTGTGAGTACTACAATAATACACATCAATACCTCCCCACACTAATGGTCTGTTCCAGACCGTCTCTGTGAGTACTACAATAATACACATCAATACCTCCCCACACTAATGGTCTGTTCCAGACCGTCTCTGTGAGTACTACAATAATACACATCAATACCTCCCCACACTAATGGTCTGTTCCAGACCGTCTCTGTGAGTACTACAATAATACACATCAATACCTCCCCACACTAATGGTCTGTTCCAGACCGTCTGTCAGTAACATAACACCCTACTGTACCACCTCCTCATATCTCAATTGCATACACCATGTCCTCTCTCTCTCTCTTCTCCTTCTACAAACCCCTTGGAGGAGAAAAGCCAGAGGTCTCTCCCCTCTGACCTTCTCCTCCAATGTGTTTTGAGAAGGAGAGAGCATGAGGAGATCTTCCGCATGTCTGTTCGGCCGTTATCCTGATGTCTCTGCCCCCCCCCCCCCCACCAGTCCCTAACCTGACCCTGTACCTCTCTCCTCTCCAGGAGCACACTAAGGGGGATTACCAGAAGGCCATGCTGTCTCTGTGTGGAGGAGACGACTAAACGTCATCTGGATTTCATTACCTACAAGTCTTCGGCGTACTGGTCATTATGTCCACTGCTGGGAAGGTTGCTTTACTAGACTACAACCCCCAATGGACTACAACTCCCACTGGACTACAATGTCCAGGTATTAGTTAGGCAGCCACTGGACTACAACTCCCACTGGACTACAACTCCCTACGTTAGAGTATTACTCATACTATTGGCTGTTATCATATGGGTATTAATAGCTTCAAAGAGATGGCATCATTCTACTGTAAGTATTTCCTTAGATGAAGATATTGAACCCACTGTTTTCCTGTAACAAACCTAGTTAACTGGTAAATAAAGTTACTTTGGCAAAGTGTTCTTCACATATTTTAGTCATTTGAAAGATGCTTTTATCCAGAGTGACCTACAGTAGTTTCGTAATGTTTCTCTCCATGCGAATCGAACCGGAAACCCTGGCGTTGCAAGCGTCATGCTCTACCAAGTCATTTTCAATATCACATCTTGACCCATTTTCCAAGAGGTAAGAAATAGTCAGCGTGTAATAATATGCAGTTACTATAGGTGACCACTAGAGTGTGGTAGCGGTTGTTCAGTAGCTACTCTTCTTCTCTGGTCTGAAACCGACATGCTTTCATCCACTAGATTATCTTTTCAATAAAATGAAATATTTCACTTTTTCTTAGTTATTCCCCAATTTATAAAAGGAGAGCAGGTTAATGGCGATGAGAGATGTTGACTCCATAATTAATATTCAGACTGAATCACTTTTCCTGGAAATGAATTGAACAGAGGGAACTGCTCTGACTACCCCATCTGTTTTGTTTCCAAACAGGAATTGTTTATCACTTTGAATTGTTGCACAAGAGAAGGGAACCAAACACCTCTTTTCTGATTGTAGTGTAGTGCTGATTTACATGTCTGATATGTCTCTAAGCCTGGTCAAGTTAATAATGATGCATTAAACCACCCAGACACGTCAGATACAGTCGTCCTTCTGAACTAAGCTGCAGGACAGGAAGGAAACTGCTCTGTGATGTCACCGTGAGGCCATTGGTGATTTCAATGGAAGAGGATGGCTCATCAATAATGACCTAAAGGACAGAGTGAAAAGAACTCAAACAAAATACAAATATTACAAAACACGCATCTTGTATGCAACCAGGCACTAAAGCAATACTGCAAAACAACATGGCAAAGAAATACACTTTATGTACACACTTCACGATGTAGTACACACTTCATGATGTAGTACACATCACACACTTCACGGTGTAGTACACATCACACACTTCACGGTGTAGTACACATCACACACTTCACGGTGTAGTACACATCACACACTTCACGGTGTAGTACACATCACACACTTCACGGTGTAGTACACACTTCACGGTGTAGTACACACTTCACGGTGTAGTACACACTTCACGGTGTAGTACACACTTCACGGTGTAGTACACACTTCACGGTGTAGTACACACTTCACGGTGTAGTACACACTTCACGGTGTAGTACACACTTCACGGTGTAGTACACACTTCACGGTGTAGTACACACTTCACGGTGTAGTACACACTTCACGGTGTAGTACACACTTCACGGTGTAGTACACACTTCACGGTGTAGTACACATCACACATTTCACCTTCAGAAAGTATTCCTATCCCTTGTTGTACATGTTGTTACGGCCTGAATTCCAAATGGATTAAATAAAAAAATCACATCTTCACAAAACAACCCATAACGACGAAGTAAAAACTGTTTTTGCAAATTTATTGAAAATGAAATACATAGTTTACATAAGTATTCCCACCCGAGTCAATACATGTTAGAATCACCGTTGCCAGTGACTACAGCTGTGAGTGTTTCTGGGTAAGTCTCTAAGAGCTTTGCAAACCTGGATTGAACAATATTTGCACATTATTTTTTTAATTCTTCAAGCTCTGCCAAGTTGTTTGTTGCTACATTTTCAAATACTGCAATAGATTTTCAAGCCGATTTAAGTCAAAACTGTAACTAGGCCACTCAGGAACATTCAACGTTGTCTTGGTAAGCAACTCCAGTGTATATTTTGCCATGTGTTTTAGGTCATTGCCCTGCTGAAAGGTGAATTCATCTCCCAGTGTCTGGTAGAAAGCAGACTGAACCATATTTAGAGTGGTGAAAAAATATGAAGAGCGGTATTTCAGTAACGTGATGGATTTGCCCCAAACATAACACTTTGTATTCTGGACATAAAGTTATTTTGTAGTTTTACTTTATTTACTACAAACAGGATGCATGTTTTGGAATATTTTTATTCTATACAAGCTTCCTTTTTACTCTGTAATTTATACTGAACAAATATATAAAAGACAGCATGTAAAGTGTTGTACCCATGTTTCATGAGCTGAAATAAAAGATCGCAGAAATGTTCCATAAGCACAAAAAGTATATTTCTCTCAAATGTTGTGCACTAATTTGTTTTACATCCCTGTTAGTGAGCATTTCTCCTTTGCCAAGATAATCCATCCACCTGACAGGTGTGGCATGTCAAGAAGCTGATTAAACAGCATGATCATTACACAGGTGCACCTTGTGCTGGGGACACAAAGGCCACTTTAAAATGTGCAGTTTTGTCACACAACACAATTCCACAAGTCTCAAGTTTTTAGGAAGTGTGCAATTGACATGCTGACTGCAGGAATGTCCACCAGAGCTGTTGCCAGAGATTGAATGTTTATTTCTCGATCATAAGCTGCCTCCAACGTCATTTTAGAGAATTTGGCAGTACGTCCAACCGGCCTCAACCTCAGACCACGTGTAACCATGCCAGCCCAGGACCTCCACATCCGGCTTCTTCACCTGAAGGATCGTCTGAGAGCAGGTACTCGGACAGCTGATGAAACTGTGGGTTTGTACAACTGAAGAATTTCTGCACAAACGGCCAGAAACCGTCTCAGGGAAGCTTATCTGATGGCTCGTCCTCCTCACCAGGTTCTTGACCAGACTGCAGTTCAGCGTCGTAACTGACTTCAGTGGGTAAATGTTCACCTTTGATGGCCGCTGGCACGCTGGGTTATGGTACGGGTTTGGTCGGCTCTGTCCCATCGCGCTCTGGGCTGGCATAAGCTATGGACAACAAACACAATAGCATTTTATTGATGGCAATTTGAATGCACAGAGATACCGTGAGGAGATCCTGAGTCCCATTATTGTGCCATTCATCCACCGCCATCACCTCATGTTTCAGCATGATAATGCACGGACCCATGTCATAAAGGACCTGTACACAATTCCTGGAAGCTGAAAATTTCCCATTTCTTCCATGACCTGCATTCTCACCACACATCACCCATTGAGCATGTTTGGGATGCTCTGGATCAACATGTACAACAGCGTGTTCCAGTTCCCACCAATATCCAGCGACTTCACACAGCCATTGAAGAGGAGTGGGACAACATTCCAGAGACCACAATCAACAGCCTGATCAACTCTATGTGAAGGAGATGTGTCACGCTGCATGAGGCAAATGCTGGTCACACCAGATACTGACTGGTTTTCTGACCCACGTTCCTACATTTATTAAAGGTATGTGTGACCAACAGATGCATATCTGTATTCCCAGTCATGTGAAGTCCATAGAATAGGGCCTAATAAATGTATTTCAATTGACTGATTTCCTTATGAAATGTAACTCAGTAAAATCTTTGAAATTGTTGCGTTTATATTTTTGCTCAGTGTAGTTGTTCCATGGATTTACAGCTTTTGTTTGTTTAACTATTCTATCCTGCATTCTACTAATTGGCAAGTCATCAAAGCAGACAGTTGAAATGTGGTACCGTGGCGGTACATAGGGACGTCGTTGGGAGTACCGGGACGTCGTTGGGAGTACCGGGACGTCGTTGGGAGTACCGGGACGTCGTTGGGAGTACCGGGACGTCGTTGGGAGTACCGGGACGTCGTTGGGAGTACCGGGACGTCGTTGGGAGTACCGGGACGTCGTTCGGAGCAGTTTTCAATCTGAATTTAGAAACGAAATCTGAATGCATCAGATTGAATATATGAAACTTTGATCAATTTGAAATTATTGTTTGTCAATTTAATTCAATTTAATTTAATGCAATATGTACCATATTGAAACTGTATATAAATATTGAATGTGACTATTCAATTGAATTGAAACCCTTTAACTGAATGCAAAATTTACTCAATTAAATTTAAAATCATCAATTTATGAATTCAATAAGTGCATTACAAATTCTAAAATATTATATTCAAATTCAATATCCTAATACAATTTCTGTTGGCACTGAAATGCATAACGTGTACACAGTTCCCTTCAGGATTTACAGGAAGTGTTCACACCCCTCAACTTTTCCCACATACATTTAAGTCATTTAGCAGACGCTCTTATCCAGAGCGACTTACAAGTACATACATTCCTACTTTTTTTGTACTGGTCCCCCGTGGGAATCGAACCCACAACCCTGGCGTTGCAAGCGCCATGCTCTACCAACTGAGCCACACGGTACCACATTTTGTTGTTACAGCCTGAATTTAAAATGGATTACATTTAGATTTTGTTGGTCACTGGCCTATATATATAATACCCCATAATGTCAAACAGGAATTATGTTTTTCGAATTTTGTACACAATTTAAAATGAAAAGCTGAAATGTCTTGAGTCAATAAGTATTCAACCCCTTTTATGGCCTAAATATGTTCAGGAGTCAACATTTGCTTAACAAGTCACATATTAAGTTGCATGGACTCTGTGTGCAATAATAGTGTTTAACATGATTTCTGAATGACTACCTCATCTCTGTACCCCAAACATACAATTATCTGTGAGGTTCCTCAGTTGAACAGAGAATTTAAAACACAGATTCCACCACAAAGACCAGGGAGGTTTCCCAATGCCTCGCAAAGAAGGGCACCTATTGGTAGATGGGTAAAAAAAAAATCTAACATTGAATATCCCTTTGAGCATGGTAAAGTTATTAATTACACTTTGGATGGTGTATCAATACACCCAGTCACTACAAAGATACAGGCGTCCTTCCTAACTCAGTTGCCGGAGAGGAAGGAAACCACTCAGGGATTTCACCATGAGGCCAATGGTGACTTTAAAACAGTTACAGTTTAATGGCTGTGACAGGAGAAAACTGAGGATGGATCGACAACATTGTAGTTACTCCACAATACTAACCTAATTGACAGTGAAAACAGCTCGTTGATGAGAGGTCGAAGGAGAATGGTAAGAATGGTGCAAGTTAACAGACCGGACACAAACAGATGTATAACAGTGGGGTGCAGAACGGAACACACAACTCATCTCTCCTTGTTGCTATTGCAGCAGACGACCACAACAGGTTGATAGGAGAGGAACACCGGGTTGATAGGAGAGGAACACCGGGTTGATAGGAGAGGAACACCGGGTTGATAGGAGAGGAACACCGGGTTGATAGGAGAGGAACACCGGGTTGATAGGAGAGGAACACCGGGTTGATAGGAGAGGTACACCGGGTTGATAGGAGAGGAACACCAGGTCGATAGTTAATAGGAGAGGAACACCAGGTTGATAGGAGGAACACCAGGTTGATAGGAGAGGAACACCAGGTTGATAGGAGAGGAACACCAGGTTGATAGGAGAGGTACACCAGGTTGATAGGAGAGGAACACCAGGTTGATAGTTAATAGGAGAGGAACACCAGGTTGATAGGAGAGGTACACCAGGTTGATAGGAGAGGTACACCAGGTTGATAGGAGAGGAACACCAGGTTGATAGGAGAGGAACACCAGGTTGATAGTTAATAGGAGAGGAACACCAGGTTGATAGGAGAGGTACACCAGGTTGATAGGAGAGGAACACCGGGTTGATAGGAGAGGACCACAACAGGTTGATAGGAGAGGAACACCAGGTTGATATGAGAGGAACACCAGGTTGATAGTTAATAGGAGAGGAACACCAGGTTGATAGGAGAGGAACACCAGGTTGATAGGAGAGGATCACCAGGTTGATAGGAGAGGAACACCGGGTTGATAGGAGAGGAACACTGGGTTGATAGGAGAGGACCACAACAGGTTGATAGGAGAGGAACACCAGGTTGATAGTTAATAGGAGAGGAACACCAGGTTGATAGGAGAGGCACACCAGGTTGATAGGAGAGGAACACCAGGTTGATATGAGAGGAACACCAGGTTGATAGTTAATAGGAGAGGAACACCAGGTTGATAGGAGAGGAACACCAGGTTGATAGGAGAGGAACACCGGGTTGATAGGAGAGGAACACCGGGTTGATAGGAGAGGAACACCGGGTTGATAGGAGAGGAACACCGGGTTGATAGGAGAGGAACACCGGGTTGATAGGAGAGGTACACCGGGTTGATAGGAGAGGAACACCAGGTTGATAGTTAATAGGAGAGGAACACCGGGTTGATAGGACAGGAACACCAGGTTGATAGTTAATAGGAGAGGAACACCGGGTTGATAGGAGAGGTACACCAGGTTGATAGGAGAGGAACACCAGGTTGATAGGAGAGGAACACCAGGTTGATAGGAGAGGAACACCAGGTTGATAGGGGAGGAACACCAGGTTGATAGGGGAGGAACACCGGGTTGATAGGAGAGGAACACCAGGTTGATAGGAGAGGAACACCAGGTTGATAGTTAATAGGAGAGGAACACCAGGTTGATAGGGGAGGAACACCAGGTTGATAGGAGAGGAACACCAGGTTGATAGTTAATAGGAGAGGAACACCAGGTTGATAGGAGAGGAACACCAGGTTGATAGTTAATAGGAGAGGAACACCAGGTTGATAGGAGAGGACCACCAGGTTGATAGGAGAGGAACACCAGGTTGATAGGAGAGGAACACCAGGTTGATATGAGAGGAACACCAGGTTGATAAGAGAGGAACACCAGGTTGATAGTTAATAGGAGAGGAACACCAGGTTGATAGGAGAGGACCACCAGGTTGATAGGAGAGGAACACCGGGTTGATAGGACAGGAACACCAGGTTGATAGGAGAGGAACACCAGGTTGATAGTTAATAGGAGAGGAACACCAGGTTGATAGGAGAGGAACACCAGGTTGATAGTTAATAGGAGAGGTACACCAGGTTGATAGGAGAGGAACACCGGGTTGATAGGAGAGGAACACCAGGTTGATAGGAGAGGAACACCAGGTTGATAGGAGAGGAACACCGGGTTGATAGGAGAGGAACACTGGGTTGATAGGAGAGGACCACAACAGGTTGATAGGAGAGGAACACCAGGTTGATAGTTAATAGGAGAGGAACACCAGGTTGATAGGAGAGGCACACCAGGTTGATAGTTAATAGGAGAGGAACACCAGGTTGATAGGAGAGGTACACCAGGTTGATAGTTAATAGGAGAGGTACACCAGGTTGATAGGAGAGGAACACCGGGTTGATAGGAGAGGAACACCAGGTTGATAGGAGAGGAACACCAGGTTGATAGGAGAGGAACACCAGGTTGATAGGAGAGGTACACCAGGTTGATAGGAGAGGAACACCGGGTTGATAGGAGAGGAACACTGGGTTGATAGGAGAGGACCACAACAGGTTGATAGGAGAGGAACACCAGGTTGATAGTTAATAGGAGAGGAACACCAGGTTGATAGGAGAGGCACACCAGGTTGATAGTTAATAGGAGAGGAACACCAGGTTGATAGGAGAGGAACACCAGGTTGATAGTTAATAGGAGAGGAACACCAGGTTGATAGGAGAGGCACACCAGGTTGATAGGAGAGGAACACCAGGTTGATAGGAGAGGAACACCAGGTTGATAGGAGAGGTACACCAGGTTGATAGGAGAGGAACACCAGGTTGATAGGAGAGGAACACCAGGTTGATAGGAGAGGTACACCAGGTTGATAGGAGAGGTACACCAGGTTGATAGGAGAGGTACACCAGGTTGATAGGAGAGGAACACCAGGTTGATAGGAGAGGAACACCAGGTTGATAGGAGAGGAACACCAGGTTGATAGGAGAGGAACACCAGGTTGATAGGAGAGGTACACCAGGTTGATAGGAGAGGAACACCAGGTTGATAGGAGAGGAACACCGGGTTGATAGGAGAGGAACACCGGGTTGATAGGAGAGGAACACCGGGTTGATAGGAGAGGACCACAACAGGTTGATAGGAGAGGAACACCGGGTTGATAGGAGAGGAACACCGGGTTGATAGGAGAGGAACACCGGGTTGATAGGAGAGGAACACCAGGTTGATAGGAGAGGAACACCAGGTTGATAGTTAATAGGAGAGGAACACCGGGTTGATAGGACAGGAACACCAGGTTGATAGTTAATAGGAGAGGAACACCGGGTTGATAGGAGAGGTACACCAGGTTGATAGGAGAGGAACACCAGGTTGATAGGAGAGGAACACCAGGTTGATAGGAGAGGAACACCAGGTTGATAGGAGAGGAACACCGGGTTGATAGGAGAGGTACACCAGGTTGATAGGAGAGGACCACCAGGTTGATAGGGGAGGAACACCAGGTTGATAGGAGAGGAACACCAGGTTGATAGTTAATAGGAGAGGAACACCAGGTTGATAGGAGAGGAACACCAGGTTGATAGTTAATAGGAGAGGAACACCAGGTTGATAGGAGAGGACCACCAGGTTGATAGGAGAGGAACACCAGGTTGATAGGAGAGGAACAAATCAAATGTATTTATTAAGCCCTTCTTACATCAGCTGATATCTCAAAGTGCTGTACAGAAACCCAGCCTAAAACCACAAACAGCAAGCAATGCAGATGTAGAAGCACGGTGGCTAGGAAAAACTCCCTAGAAAGGCCAGAACCTAGGAAGAAACCTTGAGAGGAAATAGGCTATGAGGTGTGGCCAGTCCTCTTCTGGCTGTGCCGGGTGGAGATTATAACAGACCATGGCCAAGATGTTCAAATGTTCATAGATGACCAGCATGGTCAAATAATAATAATCATAGTGAACAGGTCAGGGTTCCATAGCCGCAGGCAGAACAGTTGAAACTGGAGCAGCAGCACGGCCAGGTGGACTGGAAACAACAAGGAGTCATCATGCCAGGTAGTCCTGAGGCATGGTCCTAGGGCTCAGGTCCTCCAAGAGAGAGAAAGAAAGAGAGAAAGAGAGAATTAGAGAGAGCATACTTAAATTCACACAGGACACCAGATAAGAAAGGAGAAATACTCCAGATATAACAGACTGACCCTAGCCCCCCGACACATAAACTACTGCAGCATAAATACTGGAGGCTGAGACAGGAGGGTTTGGGAGACACTGTGGACCCATGATACCCCTGGACAGGGGCCAAACAGGCAGGATATAACCCCACCCACTTTGTCCAAGCACAGCCCCCACACCACTAGAGGGATATCTTCAACCACTAACTTACCATCCTGAGACAAGGCCGAGTATAGCCCACAAAGATCTCTGCCACGGCACAACCCAAGAGGGGGCGCCAACCCAGACAGGAAGACCACGTCAGTGACTCAACCCACTCAAGTGACGCACCCCTCCTTGGGACGGCAAGGAAGAGCACCAGTAAGCCAGTGACTCAGCCCCTGTAATAGGGTTAGAGGCAGAGAATCCCAGTGGAGAGAGGGGAACCGGCCAGGCAGAGACAGCAAAGGCGGTTTGTTGCTCCAGTGCCTTTCCGTTCACCTTCACACTCCTGGGCCAGACTACACTCAATCATATGACCTACTGAAGAGATAAGTCTACAGTAAAGACTTAAAGGTTGAGACCGAGTCTGCGTCTCTCACATGGGTAGGCAGACCATTACATAAAAATGGAGCTCTATAGGAGATAGCCTAGCATCCAGCTGTTTGCTTAGAAATTCTAGGTACAATTAGCCTGCGTCTTCTGACCGGAGCGTACGTGTAGGTATGTACAGCAGGACCAAATCGGAAAGATAGATAGGAGCAAGCCCATGTAATGCTTTGTAGATTAGCAGTAAAACCTTGAAATCAGCCCTTGCCTTAACAGGAAGCCAGTGTAGGGAGGCTAGCACTGGAGTAATATGATCAAATATTTTGGTTCTAGTCAGGATTCTAGCAGCCGTATTTAGCACTAACTGAAGTTTATTTAGTGCTTTATCCGGGTAGCCAGAAAGTAGAGCATTGCAGTAGTCTAACCTAGAAGTAACAAAAACATCGTTAAATTTTTCTGCATCAATTTTGGACAGAAAATTTCTGATTTTTGCAATGTTACATAAATGGAAAAAAGCTGTCCTTGAAACAGTCTTGATATGTTCGTCAAAAGAGAGATCAGGTTCCAGAGTAACGCCGAGGTCCTTCCCAGTTTTATTTGAGACGACTGTACAACCATCAAGATTAATTGTCAGATTCAACAGAAGATCTCTTTGTTTCTTGGGACCTAGAACAAGCATCTCTGTTTTGTCCGAGTTTAAAAGTAGAAAGTTTGCAGCCATCCACTTCCTGAAACACAGGCTTCCAGCGAGGGCAATTTTGGGGCTTCACCATGTTTCATTGAAATGTACAGCTGTGTGTCATCCGCATAGCAGTGAAAGTTAACATGATGTTTTCGAATGACATCCCCAAGAGGTAAAATATATAGTGAAAACAATAGTGGTCCTAAAACGGAACCTTGAGGAACACCGAAATGTACAGTTGATTTGTCAGAGGACAAACCATTCACAGAGACAAACTGATATCTTTCCGACAGATAAGATCTAAACCAGGCCAGAACTTGTCTGTGTAGACCAATCGATGGTGATCGATGGTATCAAAAGCAGCACTAAGGTCTAGGAGCACGAGGACAGATGCAGAGCCTCGGTCTGACGCCATTAAAAGGTCATTTACCACCTTCACGAGTGCAGTCTCAGTGCTATGATGGGGTCTAAAACCAGACTGAAGCATTTCGTATACATTGTTTGTCTTCAGAAAGGCAGTGAGTTGCTGCGCAACAGCTTTTTCTAAAATTTTTGAGAGGAATGGAAGATTCGATATAGGCCGATAGTTTTTTATATTTTCTGGGTCAAGGTTTGGCTTTTTCAAGAGAGGCTTTATTACTGCCACTTTTAGTGAGTTTGGTACACATCCGGTGGATAGAGAGCCATTTATTATGTTCAACATAGGAGAGCCAAGCACAGGAAGCAGCTCCTTCAGCAGTTTAGTTGGAATAGGATCCAGTATGCAGCTTGAAGGTTTAGAGGCCATGATTATTTTCATCGATGTGTCAAGAGATATAGTACTAAAACACTTGTGTCTCCCTTGATCCTAGGTCCTGGCAGAGTTGTGCAGACTCAGGACAACTGAGCTTTGGAGGAATACGCAGATTTAAAGAGGAGTCCGTAATTTGCCTCCTAATGATCTTTTCCTCAAAGAAGTTCATGAATTTATCACTGCTGAAGTGAAAGCCATCCTCTCTTGGGGAATGCTACTTTTTAGTTAGCTTTACGACAGTATCAAAAAATAAATGTTGGATTGTTCTTAAATTCGAAAAATATGGTGATCGAGCAGCAGTGAGGGCTCTTCGATACTGCACGGTACTGTCTTTCCAAGCTAGTCGAATACTTCCAGTTTGGTGTAGAGCCATTTCCGTTCCAATTTTCTGGAAGCTTGCTTCAGAGCTCGGGTATTTTCTGTATACCAGGGAGCGAGTTTCTTATGAGAAATGTTTTTTGTTTTTAGGGGTGCGGCTGTATCTAGGGTATTGCGCAAGGTTAAATTGAGTTCCTCAGTTAGGTGGTTAACTGATTTTTGTACTCTGACGTCCTTGGGCAGGTGGAGGGAGTCTGGAAGGGCATCTAGGAATCTTTGGGTTGTCTGAGAATTTATAGCACGGTTTTTGATGCTCCTTGGTTGGGGTCTGAGCACATTATTTGTTTTCGATTGCAAACGTAATAAAATGGTGGTCCAATAGTCCAGGATTATGAGGAAAAACATTAAGATCCACAACATTTATTCCACGGGACAAAAAACTAGATCCAGAGTATGACTGTGGCAGTGAGTAGGTCCGGAGACATGTTGGGCAAAAGTTGATGATGGCTCCGAAAGCCTTTTGGAGAGTGTCTGGACTTTTCCATGTGAATAAGTCACAAAAATTTGAATATTATCTGCCATGATTACAAGGTCGGATAGGAATTCAGGGAAATCAGTGAGGAACGCTGTATATGGCCCAGGAGGCCTGTAAACAGTAGCTATAAAAAGTGATTGAGTAGGCTGCATAGATTTCATGACTAGAAGCTCAAAAGATGAAAAGTTCTTTTTTTGTTGTTGTAAATTTCAATTTGCTGTCGTAAATGTTAGCAACACCTCCACCTTGCGGGATGCACGGGGGATATGGTCACTAGTGTAACCAGGAGGAGAGGCCTCATTTAACACAGTAAATTCATCAGGCTTAAGCCAAGTTTCAGCCATGTTTCAGCTAGGCCAATCACATCAAGATATGATCAGTCATTAGTTAATTGACAATGACTGCCTTGGAAGTGAGGGATCTAACATTAAGTAACCCTATTTTGAGATGTGACGTATCACAATCTCTTTCAATAATGACACGAATGGAGGTCTTTATTCCAGTGAGATCGCTAAGGCAAACACCCCCATGTTTAGTTTTGCCCAACCTAGGTCGAGGCACAGACACAGTCTCAATGGGGATAGCTGAGCTGACTACACTGACTGTGCTAGTGGCAGACTCCACTAAGCTGGCAGGTTGGCTAACAGCCTGCTACATGGCCTGCACCCTACGTCATTGAGGAGCTAGTTCTTTTCTTTCAACAATCCATTTGGTCATTGGTAAACATAGGAAGACCCCACTGCTGAAGGAGACAAGAAAGCCTGATTTGAACTTCTCAAAAACCTAAACAAGCCTAAATCCTGGGGAAAATGTTCTCTGGACCAATGAAACAAAATGTGAGTTCTTTGGCAATACAGACCGTTGTGTTTATTTACTGACGACAAAATGAAGCGAACAGCCACCCTACAATCAAAGATGGGGGAGGTTTGATAATGCTGCGGGGGCTTTGCTGCCTCTGGTACTGGGGGCCTTGAACATGCTGGGGGCTTTGCCGCCTCTGGTACTGGGGGCCTTGAACATGCTGGGGGCTTTGCCGCCTCTGGTACTGGGGGCCTTGAACATGCTGGGGGCTTTGCCGCCTCTGGTACTGGGGGCCTTGAACATGCTGGGGCTTTGCCGCCTCTGGTACTGGGGGCCTTGAACATGCTGGGGCTTTGCCGCCTCTGGTACTGGGGGCCTTGAACATGCTGGGGCTTTGCTGCCTCTGGTACTGGGGGGCCTTGAACATGCTGGGGCTTTGCCGCCTCTGGTACTGGGGGCCTTGAACATGCTGGGGCTTTGCCGCCTCTGGTACTGGGGGCCTTGAACATGCTGGGGCTTTGCTGCCTCTGGTACTGGGGGCCTTGAACATGCGGGGGCTTTGCCGCCTCTGGTACTGGGGGCCTTGAACATCATCATCATGAAATTAGCAGATTATCAAGTGTTTTGGAGTCCAATGTTAAACCCAGTGTCCAAAAACTGGTTCTCCATTGAAGGTTTTGGGTCTTCCAGCAGGACAAAAACCCCAAACACACATCAAAAAGCAAACAGGAGGGCCTCCCGAGTTGCGCAGCGGTCTAAGGCACTGCATCGCAGTACTAGAGGCGTCACTACAGACCCGGGTTCGATCCCGGGCTGTATTACAGCCGGCCATGATTGAGAGTCCCATTGGGCAGCGTACAATTGCCCAGCGTCGTCCGGGTTAGGGGAACGTTGCATAGAGCCGCTCAAATGTTTCCTTAGGTGATGGCATACTTAAGGGTTTTTACAGTAGCTTCACAGGCATGTACGGCATAAAGATTAACTACCTGGTTACCATGGAGATGGCCCATCAAAGAGATCGCATTTATTTTGTGAGACAGCAAAATAGAAATTATACAATCAAGATAACCAAATAGCTTCAGAAGATAATAAACCACATTCTTATAGTTACTTTTCTCATCTTGTCTATTACTTTCTAGCACGGCAAGCTAACTTACAGAGTAGCTAACTTACAGAGTAGCTAACTTACAGAGTAGCTAACTTACAGAGTAGCTAACTTACAGAGTAGCTAACTTACAGAGTAGCTAACTTACAGAGTAGCTAACTTACCATTCCTACAATGCTGTGCCCTTTCTGTCCCCAGGAAATGTCACTTCTTATTTAGTGTAAAAATGTACATTCCAAGAGGCTTTAAATATAAGATCAGGTGTCCTTTACCTTAAAAACACAAAAATATGTACATTAAAAGAGAATTGTATACATTTTTTCCTCCCCATGGATGTAGACGTTCTTGCCATGAACCGGGAATTAACTTCCACGTCATTATTTTATAGTCCTAGGTGTCACGTTCTGACCGTAGTTCTTTGTTTTAGTGTGGTCAGGGCGTGAGTTGGGTGGGTTATCTATGTTTGTTTTTCTATGTTGTTTTTTTTCGTTTGGCCTGGTATGATTCTCAATCAGAGGCAGGTGTCGTTAGTTGTCTCTGATTTAGAATCATACTTAGGTAGCCTTTTCCCACCATGGTTTCGTGGGTGGTTATTTTCCGTGTCAGTGTTTGTTCCACAGGGAACTGATTCGGTTTTCTTTATTGTTTTGTAATACAGTGTTCAGTTTGTTCCATTAAATATTCATCATGAACACTTACCACGCTGCGCTTTGGTCCTCCTCTCTTTCTCACAACGAAGATCGTTACACTAGGGGTGCGTTCGTAAATTCACTCTGGCTTATATACTCCGATTTCAGAGCACTCGTCTGAGTGCGCCAGAGTGCAGAATAACTGGTGAATTTACAAACCCTCAACACCCGTTGAAATATGGCCGGTGTCGGTGAACGTTGACAAAAATGCGCAAAAATGCGTAATTAATACATCAGCTGATATATCAAAGTGCTGTACAGAATGGTCAACGTGGGGTGTTCTCTCATTTGTGTTTTGGAAGTAGCTAGCCAGCAAGCCAGCGTTAGCTTGACTGCAGTCAGAGCGCTCGGATCAACCCAAGTCCCTGGCCAGAGCGTCCAGTGTGCGCTATGAACGCTCCGGGGACGAAACTCTGATTTTAAAACGGACAATCTGGCAACACTTTCTGAATTGTTTCGTGCTTCTACACCTGCATTGCTTGCTGTTTGGGGGTTTTAGGCTGGGTTTCTGTACAGCACTTTGAGATATCAGCTGATGTAAGAAGGGCTTTATAAATACATTTGATTTGATTTTGAATTTACGTACGCCCAGGACGCACTCTGGCACTCCAGATTGAATTTACGAACACACCACTAGTTAAATTATATTATTAAAAAGTTTAATTTTTTCATGATTATTGTATTTATTTATAATTTTCTGTGTCCCTGATATCACTTTCCATCCTGTTTGTTGTAATTCTCCATTTAAGACCCCCCCCCCCCTCCCTTATCTAAAATGACACCACATTCAGGAAGTATCAGAATTTATTTGGTGGGAAAACAATGGTTTAAAAAGGTACATAATTATAAAGCCTTGGTTTTATCTATTTGTCCGCGTTGTTACACTGTATGTCCCACTCAAATGTTCATCCTGCTACGCTAAATTAAAGATAAAATTAACCAAATTTCCAAACGTTAAAATATGTTTGTTAGAGAATCCTGTTCCAAGTGTTCACCATTATATGCTAGCTCAATCTTGCTCACTCACAGAGCTATGGCTAATTTGGCCTCCAAATGTCCACCCTGTCAGGTTCCACCCTGGTAGGATTATGCACCTAACCGGTTGGAAAATGCACCTTTAAAAAAGTTCCCGAGTTTAACCAATATTAATTTTTTAGAAAGAATACTAAAATAAATATATAATTCCCCCCCCCCCCCAAAAGGCACCACACCGTAAGAATGTCCCATTCTAGATCCTTCCAGGGAAAATATAAGAGGTACAGTAACTAGGGGTTTAATGCAACCGGGTTAGGTTGCTATGCAGTAGCCGACCAGCAGAGGTCGTATCTTCAGGACAACGGGCCACTAGCTAGCGAGCTAGATAATAGCTATCTTCTGGGATCTTTCAGCCAAAGATTTGATTTAACTAGTTAGTTAACAAGACATTTATTGCGTTGAGCCACGCTAGATAGCTGTGTATCTTATGCTAATCTCAGCTATAGTTGGATGGTTAGTTTTATATTTGTAGTTGTTTACAATGAGCCTGCCGTGCACTGCCTTACCATACTCTGATCGTTTTAACTCTCTAAATATCACATTTAGAGGTTCCTTACCGTCTTGACGTTTAGGTTCAGGGTCCTGTTTTGATGCCATTCACTTAAACTATTAAAATATCTGAAAAAATCAAATCCAGGCATCGCCAAGCTCTTATTTCATTCAAAACAGTAAAAGGTCAGCAAAACGGTGTCACGTCCATGACGTATAGTCGTCGCGACACCATCATATGAACAGACTGCGTTCAAGAAAAGACACAAACGAAATGCTTCACGTCCGAAGAACATTCAAGAACAGGAACATAATTACTTCTGCAAAAAGCACCTTGATTCAACCGCTCAATACACAGTGATTTATTGACTAGCTCTATTTCTTGCAGAGGCCAGAGCAAACCATTACTTGTCTGTCGTCTTGCTGTATCTACCTGTTTAATTCATACAATTATCAAACGACACAGTAGAGGCCAGAGACCATCAAAATGCTCCAAACCTCTGTTGTGATATTGACGTCATTCAATAGCACAACAAGACAGAAGAAGAAAAACTCAAACAGAATTGGTTTGTTACAACGATGCAGATCAAGCGACAATGACCTCTTAAATAGCACGAATCGTAGAATTACTAAAGAAATATCATAGGACAATAGCAATGCATATTCATGAATCGTAGAATTACTAAAGAAATATCATAGGACAATAGCAATGCATATTCATGAATCATAGAATTACTAAAGAAATATAGGACAATAGCAATGCATATTCATGAATCATAGAATTACTAAAGAAATATCATAGGACAATAGCAATGCATATTCATGAGTCAATCAAAACTAAGAGAGGAAATAATAAATAATACTAACTGTGTACACAGGAAGGAAACAGAACAGAATAATGGTATCAAAACCACTATGGCCCATTCCACACTATAGGGCCTAACTGAGCCAAGCTGTACTGGGCTGGCCCATTCCACACTATAGGGCCTAACTGAGCCAAGCTGTACTGGGCTGGCCCATTCCACACTATAGGGCCTAACTGAGCCAAGCTGTACTGGGCTGGCCTGGCTCCACATCCACAAAAGTTGCTGGGGGAAAAAATCCTGGAAAGAGCCAAAGAAAATCCCCAAGCCATCACAGTACCGTTCAGGTCGGCCCTTTAGTGTGGCTGCTGTCACAGACCAGCTATCAGGCATTCACTAGGAATTCTAGCACAGTCACACGGACAGCTCTGAATCAGACCACAAGGACACAGGTTCTAGAGCTACTGGACTCTGGTGAGTGAGAGGAGACAGAGGAGAGACTGACTGAGATAGCAGGCGTGAAAAGCCATATAGTATGTTCTCTGTTCCAAAACAACTTCAATATACTTGGGTTTTTGTTTTCCTTAGATGACCTGGTGAAAAAGTGAGTCAAAAGATACCCCCTGCGTGAAAATAGTGCTTACATTTAATAAGGTACCATAGTAATACACTGGATTGAAACCATTTTGTCCCCCCCCCACATAATGTAAATTTGCTGTGTGTAACTATGATGCCAATTTCAATACTTTTTCCTAATATTTCTTTAATGTGAAAACAGTTTCCTCAGCTAACTGAAAGAGATGAGAGAGGAGCACACAAACCAGAGAAACCACAGTAGTGGATGTATAACCAGCCTGGGTACCAGTCTGTCTTGTGCTACACTTCCACTCCTTGTTACGCATGACGAAGAGTGGAATGACAGCAGACAGAATGGTACCCAGGCTAGCCTGTGTGATCCTAGTGGCAACGACAACATGGAGCATAGGGAATGCTTTTTACACAGCACACAGATCCAACAGAACTTGAAAGCATATTAATAAATAATACCTTGAAAATAATTAAATACAATATTATTGACCACAGTAAGAAATTAACGTTAAAAAAAAAAAAAAAAAGGAAAAATAAATCTACAGTGATGACGAAACAAACGGACAGATTCCTCTTCTCGCTCCGAAGCACAAGTCCAAACATGTTTTTGAGACAAAAATAATGCCGTCGACGTGTAATATTGAAATACAACAATAAAAACGAAGTACAAAAGGTCAGGGGTCAGGGGGCACGTGAAGGAAGAGGCTGGGGGAAAATCTTCAGTATCCACAGAAAAATATCACCTGAAGTTACTCATCATCATCATCGGGAGCTTATTATATAATAAGTCAAATTGAAAATATATATTTTTCCTCTCTGTACATAGCATTGTTTTCTCCTACTTTTTATTTTTCCTTTATTCGTCCCCTTCCGTTTCTATTTTCTCCCTCAAGTTGTTTTTCCGTTCTGTGTGAACGATCCCCCGCCTCCCTTCAGTCTAACGAGATCACGTCTGGTATGGAGCCATATATGACTGCCGCCGCTGCATCAGACCTGCTCGACTGGCTGTCCCTCTCGCCATCCCTGTCGCCATCCCTCTCTCTTAAACTATTAGACGAAACAAGACTGGAGCTGCTCCCGCTGTTGCTGCCCCCATTGGCTGCTGGCAGGGCGCTGCTCCCGCCCCCGGGGGTCCCTGGTTGGTCCAGGAACATCTGGGAGGAGCTATACGGCAGGAAGCGGTTGAGGAGAAGGTCATGGTCTTCTGAGGCTGAGGCCGCCGCTGCTGCCGCCATCACCATGTTGTAATGCTACAGAGAGGAGAGAGTAGTCATTACCTGATGGTGGTATTCTGTGAAGTCATTACCCGATGGTGGTATTCTGTGAAGTCATTACCCGATGGTGGTATTCTGTGAAGTCATTACCCGATGGTGGTATTCTGTGAAGTCATTACCTGATGGTGGTATTCTGTGAAGTCATTACCCGATGGTGGTATTCTGTGAAGTCATTACCTGATGGTGGTATTCTGTGAAGTCATTACCTGATGGTGGTATTCTGTGAAGTCATTACCTGATGGTGGTATTCTGTGAAGTCATTACCCGATGGTGGTATTCTGTGAAGTCATTACCCGATGGTTGTATTCTGTGAAGTCATTACCTGATGGTGGTATTCTGTGAAGTCATTACCTGATGGTGGTATTCTGTGAAGTTATTACCTGATGGTTCTATCCTGTGAAGTCATTACCTGATGGTGGTATTCTGTGAAGTCATTACCTGATGGTTGTATTCTGTGAAGTCATTACCTGATGGTGGTATTCTGTGAAGTCATTACCTGATGGTGGTATTCTGTGAAGTCATTACCTGATGGTGGTATTCTGTTTAGTCATTACCTGATGGTGGTATTCTGTGAAGTCATTACCTGATGGTGGTATTCTGTGAAGTCATTACCTGATGGTGGTATTCTGTGAAGTCATTACCTGATGGTGGTATTCTGTTTAGTCATTACCTGATGGTGGTATTCTGTTTAGTCATTACCTGATGGTGGTATTCTGTGAAGTCATTACCTGATGGTGGTATTCTGTTTAGTCATTACCTGATGGTGGTATTCTGTGAAGTCATTACCTGATGGTGGTATTCTGTGAAGTCATTACCTGATGGTGGTATTCTGTGAAGTCATTACCTGATGGTGGTATTCTGTGAAGTCATTACCTGATGGTGGTATTCTGTGAAGTCATTACCTGATGGTTGTATTCTGTGAAGTCATTACCTGATGGTGGTATTCTGTGAAGTCATTACCTGATGGTGGTATTCTGTGAAGTCATTACCTGATGGTGGTATTCTGTGAAGTCATTACCTGATGGTGGTATTCTGTGAAGTTATTACCTGATGGTGGTATTCTGTGAAGTCATTACCTGATGGTGGTATTCTGTTTAGTCATTACCTGATGGTGGTATTCTGTTTAGTCATTACCTGATGGTGGTATTCTGTGAAGTCATTACCTGATGGTGGTATTCTGTGAAGTCATTACCTGATGGTGGTATTCTGTGAAGTCATTACCTGATGTTGGTATTCTGTTTAGTCATTACCTGATGGTGGTATTCTGTGAAGTCATTACCTGATGGTGGTATTCTGTGAAGTCATTACCTGATGGTGGTATTCTGTGAAGTCATTACCTGATGGTGGTATTCTGTGAAGTCATTACCTGATGGTGGTATTCTGTTTAGTCATTACCTGATGGTGGTATTCTGTGAAGTCGTTACCTGATGGTGGTATTCTGTGAAGTCATTACCTGATGGTTCTATCCTGTGAAGTCATTACCTGATGGTTCTATCCTGTGAAGTCATTACCTGATGGTTGTCTGGTTCTATTCTGTGAAGTCATTACCTGATGGTGGTATTCTGTGAAGTCATTACCTGATGGTTCTATCATGTGAAGTCATTACCTGATGGTTCTATCCTGTGAAGTCATTACCTGTTGGTTCTATTCTGTGAAGTCATTACCTGATGGTTGTCTCCCTGGAGGAATGAGAAGAAGTTGAGGTCCAGGTCGTTGGGGGTGTGGTAGTAGTGGCTGTAGTCCTGTATGAGGGGGGGAGGAGGAGGGATATAGCTGGTCTCAACAGGAGGCATGCTGGGAGCTCTGGCCACCGGAGACACCTGGCTGTGGAGGTTCAACACTCTGTGGGGAGAACATAACACCAGGTCAGAACAGTCCGGCTGGTGTTCAGTCGGACCGAAACAGACAGCAGTCCGGCTGGTGTTCAGTGGGCCCGAAACAGACAGCAGTCCGGCTGGTGTTCAGTGGGCCCGAAACAGACAGCAGTCCGGCTGGTGTTCAGTGGGCCCGAAACAGACAGCAGTCCGACTGGTGTTCAGTGGGCCCGAAACAGACAGCAGTCTGGCCCAAAACAGACAGCAGTCTGGCCCAAAACAGACAGCAGTCCGACTGGTGTTCAGCGGGCCCGAAACAGACAGCAGTCTGGCTGGTGTTCAGTCGGCCCGAAACAGACAGCAGTCCGACTGGTGTTCAGTCGGCCCAAAACAGACAGCAGTCTGGCTGGTGTTCAGTCGGCCCAAAACAGACAGCAGTCTGGCTGGTGCTCAGTCTGCCCAAAACAGACAGCAGTCTGGCTGGTGTTCAGTCGGCCCAAAACAGACAGCAGTCTGGCTGGTGCTCAGTGGGCCCGAAACAGACAGCAGTCTGGCCCAAAACAGACAGCAGTCTGGCTGGTGTTCAGTCGGCCCAAAACAGACAGCAGTCTGGCTGGTGTTCAGTCGGCCCGAAACAGACAGCAGTCTGGCTGGTGTTCAGTCGGCCCAAAACAGACAGCAGTCTGGCCCGAAACAGACAGCAGTCCGACTGGCGTTCAGCGGGCCCGAAACAGACAGCAGTCTGGCTGGTGTTCAGTCGGCCCAAAACAGACAGTAGTCTGACTGGTGTTCAGTCGGCCCAAAACAGACAGTAGTCTGACTGGTGTTCAGTCGGCCCGAAAGCCGAGGAAGACAACTGAATAAAACAATAGTAGCCTGGTGCTGTGACAAATCTGTCCTCTTTTCGTCGCAGACAGGTGATAACAATATGGCGGAAGCTCATCATAAGGCTGGCTTAGCTTTCAACTGCTCACTTCTTTCAAATTCACGCAGTGACAGGAAAGGATGAGTGGACAGATTGTATTTGTAGGATTTTGTGATTGGACATACCCCTTGCTGGCAGGCGGCGAGGCAGGGGACAGCGAGGAGGAGGGACAGGCCCTCTTGAGAGGAGGCTCATGGTCCAGATCGTCGTCTGAAGAGCTGTCCAGAGTCAGATCGATCACCACCACCTTATTGGTCCTGTGGTGCTCCGATTCTACTGTCCGACACGAGTCTATATCAGACAGAGAGACAGGCAGACAGAGAGACAGAAAGAGAGAGAGACAGAAAGAGAGAGACAGAAAGAGAGAGAGACAGAGAGAAAGAGAAACAGAGACAGAGAGAGACAGACAGACAGACAGACAGACAGACAGACAGACAGAGACAGACAGACAGACAGACAGAAAGAGAAACAGAGACA
The DNA here is from genome assembly GCF_029448725.1 of Salvelinus fontinalis. NCBI lineage: Eukaryota > Metazoa > Chordata > Actinopteri > Salmoniformes > Salmonidae > Salvelinus > Salvelinus fontinalis. The sequence continues at coordinate 1,707,491 of NC_074673.1, forward strand.
GAGAAAGAGAGACAGACAGAGACAGACAGAAAGAGAGAGACAGACAGAGAGAAAGAGAAACAGAGACAGACAAAGAGAGACAGAGAGAGAGAAAGAGAGAGACAGACAGAGAAACAGAGACAAGTCCAACTTCAGTCAAGTTGGTTGTTGCTCATTTCTAGACAGCCATTTTTAAGTCTTGACATAGATTTTCAAGCAGATGTAAGTCAAAACAGTAACTTGGCCACTCAGGAACATTCAATGTCTTCTTGGTAAGCAGTGTAGATTTAGCCTTGTGTTTTAGGTTATTGTCCTGCTGACAGGTGAATTAATATCCCAGTGTCTGGTGGAAAGCAGACTGAACCAGGTTTTCCTCTAGGATTTTGCCTGTCGTTAGCTCAATACGGTTTACTTGTATCCTAAAAAAAAACTCCCTAGTCCTTAATTATTACAAGCATACCCATAACATGATGCAGCCACAACCATGCTTGAAAATATGGAGAGTGGTACTCAGTAATGTGTTGTTGGATTTGCTCCAAACATAACGCTTTGTATTCAGGACAAAAAGTAAATTTCTTTGCCACATTTTTAAAAATTATTACTTTCATGTTTTGGAATATTTGTATTATGTTCAGGCTTTCTTCTTTTCTCACTGTCCTTTAGGTTAGTATTGTGGAGTATCTACAATGTTGTTGATCCATCCTCAGTTTTCTCCTATCACAGCCATTCAACTCATCCAGGACATCATCCACCCGAGCCACTGCCTGTTCACCCCGCTATCATCCAGAAGGCGAGGTCAGTACAGGTGCATCACTACCTGTTCACCCCGCTATCATCCAGAAGGCGAGGTCAGTACAGGTGCATCACTGCCTGTTCACCCCGCTATCATCCAGAAGGCGAGGTCAGTACAGGTGCATCACTACCTGTTCACCCCGCTATCATCCAGAAGGCGAGGTCAGTACAGGTGCATCACTACCTGTTCACCCCGCTATCATCCAGAAGGCGAGGTCAGTACAGGTGCATCACTACCTGTTCACCCCGCTATCATCCAGAAGGCGAGGTCAGTACAGGTGCATCACTACCTGTTCACCCCGCTATCATCCAGAAGGAGAGGTCAGTACAGGTGCATCACTACCTGTTCACCCCTCTATCATCCAGAAGGAGAGGTCAGTACAGGTGCATCACTACCTGTTCACCCCACTATCATCCAGAAGGAGAGGTCAGTACAGGTGCATCACTACCTGTTCACCCCTCTATCATCCAAAAGGAGAGGTCAGTACAGGTGCATCACTACCTGTTCACCCCGCTATCATCCAGAAGGAGAGGTCAGTACAGGTGCATCACTACCTGTTCACCCCTCTATCATCCAGAAGGTGAGGTCAGTACAGGTGCATCACTACCTGTTCACCCCTCTATCATCCAGAAGGTGAGGTCAGTACAGGTGCATCACTACCTGTTCACCCCTCTATCATCCAGAAGGAGAGGTCAGTACAGGTGCATCACTACCTGTTCACCCCGCTATCATCCAGAAGGAGAGGTCAGTACAGGTGCATCACTACCTGTTCACCCCTCTATCATCCAGAAGGAGAGGTCAGTACAGGTGCATCACTGCCTGTTCACCCCGCTATCATCCAGAAGGAGAGGTCAGTACAGGTGCATCACTACCTGTTCACCCCTCTATCATCCAGAAGGCGAGGTCAGTACAGGTGCATCACTACCTGTTCACCCCGCTATCATCCAGAAGGAGAGGTCAGTACAGGTGCATCACTACCTGTTCACCCCGCTATCATCCAGAAGGAGAGGTCAGTACAGGTGCATCACTACCTGTTCACCCCTCTATCATCCAGAAGGAGAGGTCAGTACAGGTGCATCACTACCTGTTCACCCCGCTATCATCCAGAAGGAGAGGTCAGTACAGGTGCATCACTACCTGTTCACCCCTCTATCATCCAGAAGGAGAGGTCAGTACAGGTGCATCACTACCTGTTCACCCCGCTATCATCCAGAAGGCGAGATCAGTACAGGTGCATCGAAGCAGGGACCGAGAGACTGAAAAACAGCATCTATCTCAAGGCCATCAGACTGTTAATTAGCCATCACTAGCCATTACTCAACCCTGCTCCTTAGAGGCTGCTGCCCTTTCTACATCACTGGTCACTTTAACAATAGTTACATACTGCTTCACTCATCTCATATGTATATACTGTATTCTATTCTACTGTATTTTAGTCAATGCCACTCCAACATTGCTCATCCTAATATTTATATATTTCTTAATTCCATTCTTTTGCTTTAGATGTGTGTGTATTGTTGTGAATTGTTAGGTATTACTACACTGTTGGAGTTAGGAACACAAGCATTTCACTACACCCGCAATAACATCTGCTAAATATGTGTATGTGACCAATAAATGTTGATTTAAACTGTTTTACAGTCACCATTGGCCTCATGGTGAAACCCCTGAGCGGTTTCCTTCCTTTCCGGCAACTGAGTTAGGAAGGACACCTGTATCTTTGTAGTGACTGGGTGTATTGATACACCATCCAAAGTGTAATTAATAACTTCACCGTGCTCAAATGGATATTCAATGTCTGTTTATTGTTTTGTTTACCCATCTACCAATAGGTGCCCTTCTTTACAAGCCATTGGAAAACCTCCCTGGTCTTTGTGGTTGAATCTGTGTTTAAAATTCACTGCTCGACTGAGGAACCTTACAGATAATGGTATGTGTGGGGTACAGAGATGAGGTAGTCATTCAGAAATCATGTTAAACACTATTATTGCAACTTTAGGCTTCACATAACAAAGGAGTTGAATACTTAATGACTCAAGACATCTCAGCTTTTGATTTTTTTTTTATGAATTTGTATAAATGGCGCTACTAGGATACCAGAAGGGCTATGAAGCCGGAGGAATCCCCACGTACCGTCCTCCCCGTTGAACGAAGCAGACACCTCTGTGACCTCTTTCTTCGACCTCATGGGATACCAGTTCCCGTCCTCCTTAAACTGGATCTCATCACAGTCCTCACAGCTGTTTAGGATCTCCATGAACAACCTGCGCACACACACACACACACACACACACACACACACACACACACACACACACACACACACACGACAGGGGTTCAGAAATAGTGTGTGCTACTGTACTGCAATGCATTGGATGACTGTTCATTCAATGTGAAACATCCCCAGAGAGGTGCAGCAGAACGAACCCGTCGATGATGAGGTGTTGGTAGGGGGCCTTCTGATCACACACAGGACACACCCAGGTGGGTTTCTTCTCATTCATCTGGATGTAAAGCGTCGCGTCGAAACACTGCAGGTGGGAACAGGTCAGCGCTCTGCACGGGATCATCAGACGCATCTTCCCCAGCTAGACACACAGGAAACAGGAAACAGGAAGATGAATATACATCCACATCTTCCCCAGCTAGACAAACACACAGGAGACAGGAAGATGAATATACATCAACATCACGAGGACCAGCTAGACAAACACACAGGAAACAGGAAACAGAAGGATGAATATACATCAACATCACGAGGACCAGCTAGACAAACACACAGGAAACAGGAAACAGAAGGATGAATATACATCAACATCACGAGGACCAGCTAGACAAACACACAGGAAACAGGAAGATGAATATACATCAACATCATCCCCAGCTAGACAAACACACAGGAAACAGGAAACAGGAAGATGAATATACATCAACATCTTCCCCAGCTAGACAAACACACAGGAAACAGGAAACAGAAGGATGAATACACATCAACATCATGAGGACCAGCTAGACAAACACACAGGAAACAGGAAACAGGAAGATGAATATACATCAACATCTTCCCCAGCTAGACAAACACACAGGAAACAGGAAACAGGAAGATGAATATACATCAACATCTTCCCCAGCTAGACAAACACACAGGAAACAGGAAACAGGAAGATGAATATACATTAACATCTTCCCCAGCTAGACAAACACACAGGAAACAGGAAGATGAATATACATTAACATCTTCCCCAGCTAGACAAACACACAGGAAACAGGAAGATGAATATACATCAACATCTTCCCCAGCTAGACAAACACACAGGAAACAGGAAACAGGAAGATGAATATACATCAACATCTTCCCCAGCTAGACAAACACACAGGAAACAGGAAACAGGAGGATGAATATACATCAACATCTTCCCCAGCTAGACAAACACACAGGAAACAGGAAACAGGAAGATGAATATACATCAACATCTTCCCCAGCTAGACAAACACACAGGAAACAGGAAACAGGAAGATGAATATACATCAACATCTTCCCCAGCTAGACAAACACACAGGAAACAGGAAACAGGAAGATGAATATACGTCAACATCACGAGGACCAGCTAGACAAACACACAGGAAACAGGAAACAGGAAGATGAATATACATCAACATCTTCCCCAGCTAGACAAACACACAGGAAACAGGAAACAGGAAGATGAATATACGTCAACATCACGAGGACCAGCTAGACAAACACACAGGAAACAGGAAACAGAAGGATGAATATACATCAACATCACGAGGACCAGCTAGACAAACACACAGGAAACAGAAGGATGAATATACATCAACATCACGAGGACCAGCTAGACAAACACACAGGAAACAGGAAACAGGAGGATGAATATACATCAACATCTTTCCCAGCTAGACAAACACACAGGAAACAGGAAGATGAATATACATCAACATCACGAGGACCAGCTAGACAAACACACAGGAAACAGGAAACAGAAGGATGAATATACATCAACATCTTCCCCAGCTAGACAAACACACAGGAAACAGGAAGATGAATATACATCAACATCTTCCCCAGCTAGACAAACACACAGGAAACAGGAAACAGAAGGATGAATATACATCAACATCACGAGGACCAGCTAGACAAACACACAGGAAACAGGAAGATGAATATACATCAACATCACGAGGACCAGCTAGACAAACACACAGGAAACAGGAAACAGGAAACAGAAGGATGAATATACATCAACATCTTCCCCAGCTAGACAAACACACAGGAAACAGGAAACAGAAGGATGAATATACATCAACATCTTCCCCAGCTAGACAAACACACAGGAAACAGGAAACAGAAGGATGAATATACATCAACATCTTCCCCAGCTAGACAAACACACAGGAAACAGGAAACAGAAGGATGAATATACATCAACATCACGAGGACCAGCTAGACAAACACACAGGAAACAGGAAACAGAAGGATGAATACCGTGCTGTTTTGTAGCCTCAGTGGGATGACAGACCCTCTGATTGTGATGTGGTTGTTTTACCTAATCTACCTACTTCTACCCAAGTTGATCACTTCTGATTAGTTGATCACCGATTGATCGATTCTGATTAAGAACATCTGCTACATAACTAAAATGTAAATGAGTGTACGTACCGGACAGAGTAGAGAGACTCGTAGACTGGTGGTCGCGATCTCACTGTCGGGGTCAGCTGTTAACTTCTCTTTGACTGTGGAGAGAGAGAGAGAGACAACACAATAACGAGGACATTCTCCCGTTCCCATTTTCCCTAGCCGGGTGCTGTTGAGGCAGCCCCTATGGTCATGAGGGACTTGGGGTTTATGGGACCATGCAGCAACGTCTAATATCAGAGAGCCACCTACTGAGAGCTCTGGAGTGGTCTGGGTTGCGGATCCCTTTGGCCCGTAGTCTCTGTAGCAGGGTTGTGGATGTCTGCTGTCTGACCAGGTAAACTGCCATGGAGAAACTCTGAGAGAGGAGACAACAGGAAGGAGCTTGTCACAATGAACCACAATGACTCAACACCGTACAGGAAAACCATTATTTAACCCTTATACTACTGACCTGGGTCATTTTGGGGCATTGGATTGAGAGAAAAAAATGCTCCCAAATACTCTGACCACCTGCCAATATGGCTGGTATGAATATAGTTCCTCATTTTCTACATATCAAAAATTGGTAAATGGTATACAAACTCTGCCAATGGTATAAATATTTGATTAAACTAAAATATAAAACTCAGATCCACTCCACATTAGGACTGACCCCATATAGAACTCAGATCCACTCCACATTAGGACTGACCCCATATAAAACTCAGATCCTCTCCACATTAGGACTGACCCCATATAGAACTCAGATCCACTCCACATTAGGACTGACCCCATATAAAACTCAGATCCACTCCACATCAGGACTGACCCCATTTAGAACTCAGATCCACTCCACATTAGGACTGACCCCATATAGAACTCGGATCCACTCCACATTAGGACTGACCCCATATAAAACTCAGATCCACTCCACATTAGGACTGACCTCATATAAAACTCAGATCCACTCCACATTAGGACTGACCCCATATAGAACTCAGATCCACTCCACATCAGGACTGACCCCATTTAGAACTCAGATCCACTCCACATTAGGACTGACCCCATATAGAACTCAGATCCACTCCACATTAGGACTGACCCCATATAGAACTCAGATCCACTCCACATCAGGACTGACCCCATTTAGAACTCAGATCCACTCCACATCAGGACTGACCCCATATAGAACTCAGATCCACTCCACATTAAGACTGACCCCATATAGAACTCAGATCCACTCCACATTAGGACTGACCCCATATAGAACTCAGATCCACTCCACATTAGGACTGACCCCATATAGAACTCAGATCCACTCCACATTAGGACTGACCCCATATAGAACTCAGATCCACTCCACATCAGGACTGACCCCATTTAGAACTCAGATCCACTCCACATTAGGACTGACCCCATATAGAACTCAGATCCACTCCACATTAGGACTGACCCCATATAGAACTCAGATCCACTCCACATCAGGACTGACCCCATTTAGAACTCAGATCCACTCCACATCAGGACTGACCCCATATAGAACTCAGATCCACTCCACATTAAGACTGACCCCATATAGAACTCAGATCCACTCCACATTAGGACTGACCCCATATAAAACTCAGATCCACTCCACATTAGGACTGACCCCATATAAAACTCAGATCCACTCCACATTAGGACTGACCCCATATAGAACTCAGATCCACTCCACATTAGGACTGACTCCATATTGAACTCAGATCCACTCCACATTAGGACTGACCCCATATAGAACTCAGATCCACTCCACATTAGGACTGACCCCATTTAGAACTCAGATCCACTCCACATTAGGACTGACCCCATATAGAACTCAGATCCACTCCACATTAGGACTGACCCCATATAGAACTCAGATCCACTCCACATCAGGACTGACCCTATATAAAACTCAGATCCACTCCACATTAGGACTGACCCCATTTAGTTGACTGGACCATTGTTTGATTGAAAGGTTGTTGGTCGACCAAGATATTTTTAGTTGAGCAGTGGCAAATATATAAAATCATTTATGAGCACTAGCTTTGGCCCGGACGAGTTAATAGTTGATACAATGTTTCCAGTTCCTTGCAGACGGGCCATGTGTAGCCACTATGATTTATAGGATAGTTATTTTTAAAATCAGGATATTTTCTACCTGCGGGCTGCAATGTTTTTATTTGATGGCTTTATGTAGGCTATTTTTACATTTTGGCAACGGAAGTTACTTTTAGATATGTATCATTTTCCATTTAGATATACAGTGCATTCATAAAGTATTCAGACCCTTTGACGTTTTCCACATTGTTACGTTGCAGCCTTATTCAAAAATGTATTAAATTGTTTATTTCCCTCATCAATCTACACACAATACCCCATCACGACATCACAATACCCCATAATGACATCACAATACCCCATAATGACATCACAATACCCCATAATGACATCACAATTCCCCACTGTGAGTAGAAGCATCCTGCCATAGGCCCTCCCACTACTAAAGAAAACCATAAAGCCATATGTTTGGTCACCGTTTCACTAGCAGCCATGATAATGCTGTGGCGTGAATAAAGAAAATTAAGCCATATGTTTGGTCATTGTTTCACTAGCAGCCATGATAATGCTGTGGCGTGAATAAAGAAAACTAAGCCATATGTTTGGTCTGTTTCACTAGCAGCCATGATAATGCTGTGGCGTGAATAAAGAAAATTAAGCCATATGTTTGGTCATTGTTTCACTAGCAGCCATGATAATGCTGTGGCGTGAATAAAGAAAATTAAGCCATATGTTTGGTCTGTTTCACTAGCAGCCATGATAATGCTGTGGCGTGAATAAAGAAAATTAAGCCATATGTTTGGTCATTGTTTCACTAGCAGCCATGATAATGCTGTGGCGTGAATAAAGAAAATTAAGCCATATGTTTGGTCTGTTTCACTAGCAGCTATGATAATGCTGTGGCGTGAATAAAGAAAATTAAGCCATATGTTTGGTCTGTTTCACTAGCAGCTATGATAATGCTGTGGCGTGAATAAAGAAAATTAAGCCATATGTTTGGTCTGTTTCACTAGCAGCTATGATAATGCTGTGGCGTGAATAAAGAAAATTAAGCCATATGTTTGGTCTGTTTCACTAGCAGCTATGATAATGCTGTGGCGTGAATAAAGAAAATTAAGCCATATGTTTGGTCTGTTTCACTAGCAGCCATGATAATGCTGTGGCGTGAATAAAGAAAATTAAGCCATATGTTTGGTCTGTTTCACTAGCAGCTATGATAATGCTGTGGCGTGAATAAAGAAAATTAAGCCATATGTTTGGTCTGTTTCACTAGCAGCTATGATAATGCTGTGGCGTGAATAAAGAAAATTAAGCCATATGTTTGGTCATTGTTTCACTAGCAGCCATGATAATGCTGTGGCGTGAATAAAGAAAATTAAGCCATATGTTTGGTCTGTTTCACTAGCAGCTATGATAATGCTGTGGCGTGAATAAAGAAAATTAAGCCATATGTTTGTTCACTGTCTTTCAGGATCAATGGATGAATCAATTTGTCAATAAAATAACAGAAAGTAGTCATACTTGACTTATTCCACATTTTGTTGTATTATAAACAGATAAAATATATATATATAAGATCTTACCCATCTACACACAATAGCCCATAAAAACAAAGTGAAAACATGTTTTTAGAAATGTTTTCAAAGGTATAGAAAATGTAAAATTAAATATAATTTACATTCAGTACCAGTCAACAGTTCGGACACACCTACTCAGGGTTTATCTTCATTTGGACTATTTTCTACATTGTAGACTAATAGTGAAGACATCAAAACTATGAAATAACACATATGGTATCAAGTAGTAAACAAATTAAAATATATTTTATATTTGAGATTCTTCAAAGTAGCCACCTTTGCCTGGATGACCGCTTTGCACACTCTTTGCATTTTCTCAACCAGCTTCACGAGGTAGTCACCTGGAATGCATTTCAATTACCAGGTGTGCCTTTTTAAAAGTCAATTTGTGGAATTTCTTTCCTTCTGAATGTATTTGAGCCAATCAGTTGTGCTGTGACAAGGTAGGGGTGGTATACAGAAGATAGCCCTATTTGGTAAAAGACCAGGTCCATATTATGGCAAGAACAGCTCAAATAAGCAGAGAAACAACAGTCCATCATTACTTTAAGACATGAAGGTCAGTCAATACTGAACATTTCAAGAACTTTTTCTTCAAGTGCAGTCCCAAAAACCATCAGGCACTATGATGAAACTGGCTCTCATGAGGACCGTCACAGGAAAGGAAGACCCGGAGTTACCTCTGCTGCAGAGGATAAATTCATTCGAGTTACCAGCCTAGGAAATTGCAGCCCAAATAAATGCTTCAGAGTTCAAGTAACACACACATCTCAACATCAACTGTTCAGAGGAGTCTGTGTGAATCAGGCCTTCATGGTCAAATTGCTGCAAAGAAACAACTACTAAAGGACACCAATAAAAATAAGAGACTTGCTTGGGCCAAGAAACACGAGCAATGGACATTAGACCAGTGGAATTAGAATTCAAGGCACACTTAACCAGCATGGCTACCACAGCATTCTGCAGCGATACACCATCCCATCTGATTTGCACTTAGTGGGACTATCATTTGTTTTTCAACAGGACAATGACCCTACACACCCCCAGGCTGTGTAAGTGCTATTTGACCAAGAAGGAGAGTGATGGAGTGCTGCATCAGATGACCTGGCCCCCACAATCACCCAACCTAAACCCAATTAAGATATTTTGGGATGAGTTGGACCGCAGAGTGAAGGAAAAGCAGCCAACAAGTGCTCAGTATATGTGGGAACTCCTTCAAAAGCATTCCAGGTGAAGCTGGTTGAGAGAATACCAAGTGAGTGCAAAGATGTCATCAAGGCAAAGGGAGGCTACTTTGAAGAATTTCAAATATAAAAAACATTTTGATTTGTTTAACACCTTTTTGGTTACTACATGATTCCATGTTATTTCATAGTTTTGATGTCTTCACTATTATTCTAAAATGTAGAAAATAGTAAAAATAAAGAAAATCGCTTGAATGAGTAGGTGTGTCCAAACTTGACTGATACTGAAAGTATTGACACCCCTTTGCTATAACACTCCAAATTGAGCTCAGGCACATCCAATTTCCTTTGATCATCCTTGAGTTGTCACTACAACTTGATTGGAGTCCACCTGTGGCAAATTACATTTTTTGGACGTGATTTAGAAAGAAACACGCCTGTCTATATAAAGTCCCACAGTTGACAGCTCATGTCAGAGCACAAATTACAGTACATACCATGAAGTCCAAGGAACTTGTCCATAGAGCTCCGAGAAAGAATTGTGATAAGGCATATATCTGGGAAAGGGTATAAAACTATTCCTGGAGTGTTGAAAGTTTCCAAGAGCACAATGGTCTATACATCATCGGGAAATTGAACAAATATGGAACTACCCAGACTCTGCCTAGAGCTGGCCGTGTGACCAAACTGAAATATCCAGACTCTGTCTAGAGCTGGCCGTGTGACCAAACTGAAATACCCAGACTCTGCCTAGAGCTGGCCGTCTAACCAAACTGAAATACCCAGACTCTGCCTAAAGCTGGCCGTCTAACCAAACTGAAATACCCAGACTCTGCCTAGAGCTGGCCGTGTGACCAAACTGAAATACCCAGACTCTGCCTAGAGCTGGCCGTCTAACCAAACTGAAATACCCAGACTCTGTCTAGAGCTGGCCGTCTAACCAAACTGAAATACCCAGACTCTGCCTAGAGCTGGCCGTCTAACCAAACTGAAATACCCAGACTCTGCCTAGAGCTGGCCGTCTAACCAAACTGAAATACCCAGACTCTGCCTAGAGCTGGCCGTCTAACCAAACTGAAATACCCAGACTCTGTCTAGAGCTGGCCGTGTGACCAAACTGAAATACCCAGACTCTGCCTAGAGCTGGCCGTGTGACCAAACTGAAATATCCAGACTCTGTCTAGAGCTGGCCGTGTGACCAAACTGAAATACCCAGACTCTGCCTAGAGCTGGCCGTCTAACCAAACTGAAATACCCAGACTCTGCCTAGAGCTGGCCGTCTAACCAAACTGAAATACCCAGACTCTGCCTTGAGCTGGCCGTCTAACCAAACTGAAATACCCAGACTCTGCCTAGAGCTGGCCGTGTGACCAAACTGAAATACCCAGACTCTGCCTAGAGCTGGCCGTGTGACCAAACTGAAATACCCAGACTCTGTCTAGAGCTGGCCGTCTAACCAAACTGAAATACCAAGACTCTGCCTAGAGCTGGGCCGTGTGACCAAACTGAAATACCCAGACTCTGTCTAGAGCTGGCCGTCTAACCAAACTGAAATACCCAGACTCTGCCTAGAGCTGGCCGTCCGGCCAAACTGGGCAAGAAGGGCCTCGGTCAGGGAGGTGACCCAGAACTCAATGACCACTCTGACAGAACTACAGATTTCTTTGGCTGAGATGGGAGAACCTGCCAGAAGGACAACAGTCTCTACAGGATTTTAACCAATCTATGCTTTATGGGAGAATGTCCAGATGGAAGCCACTCCTGAGAAAAAAGGCACATGACAGCACACCTGGAGTTTACAAAAAGGCACATGACAGCACACCTGGAGTTTACAAAAAGGCACATGACAGCACACCTGGAGTTTACAAAAAGGCACATGACAGCACACCTGGAGTTTACAACAAGGCACATGACAGCACACCTGGAATGTACAACAAGGCAGGTGAAAGTCTCACAGCACAAGGCAAATGATTCTGTGATCTGATGAGACAGTCAATTGAACTCTTTGGCCTGAATGAAGAGCAACTACGTCTGGAGAAAACCAGACATCGCTCGCCTAACACCATCCCTACGGTGAAGCATGGTGGTGGCAGCATCATGCTATGGGGATGCTTTTCAATGGCAGGGACTGGAAGACTGGTAATGACAGAGGGAACAATGAATGGAGCCAGATACAAGCAAATCCTTAATGAGAACCTGCTTCAGAGTGCAAATGACCTTAGACTGGGGCGAAGATTTACGTTCCAACAGGACAATGACCCGAAGCATAAAGCCAAAGCTATGCTGGACTGGCTTCAGAAAAAGAATGGGAAAGTCCTTGAGTGGCCCAGCCAAAGCACAGACTTGAATCCCATTGGAAATCTGTGGAAAGACTAAGATTGCTGTTCACCACCACTGACTTAACAGAGCTTGAAAAAATCTGCAAGGCAGAATGGGAGAAAATCCCCAAATTCAGATGACTCAAAGCTGATACAGACATACCTAAGATGACTCAAAGCTGGTACAGACATACTCAAGATGACTCAAAGCTGATACAGACATACTCAAGATGACTCAAAGCTGGTACAGACATACTCAAGATGACTCAAAGCTGATACAGACATACTCAAGATGACTCAAAGCTGGTACAGACATACCCAAGATGACTCAAAGCTGGTACAGACATACCCAAGATGACTCAAAGCTGGTACAGACATACTCAAGATGACTCAAAGCTGATACAGACATACTCAAGATGACTCAAAGCTGGTACAGACATACTCAAGATGACTCAAAGCTGATACAGACATACTCAAGATGACTCAAAGCTGGTACAGACATACCCAAGATGACTCAAAGCTGATACAGACATACCCAAGATGACTCAGAGCTGGTACAGACATACCCAAGATGACTCAAAGCTGATACAGACATACCCAAGATGACTCAGAGCTGGTACAGACATACCCAAGATGACTCAAAGCTGATACAGACATACCCAAGATGACTCAGAGCTGGTACAGACATACCCAAGATGACTCAAAGCTGTAATCCCTGCCAAAGGTGCTTCTACAAAGTACGGACTCAGGGGTGTGAATATTTACGTAAATTAGATATTTTTGCATTTCAATACATTTGCAAAATGTTCTAAAAACATGTTTGTCATTATAGGGTATTGTGTGTAGATGATCGAGAGAAAAATCTAAAAATGATTTTAATTTAATTCAGGCTGTAACAACAAGGGGTATGAATACTTCCTGAAAGCCCATTTCACATTTTGGTATACAACCCTTTTAAACAGCAGATGGTTTTACTTCATAAACACGATCATTTATACTTACTTAAAAATTCTAAAAACGAAATGATACTACAATCAAATTAAAGGTAAATCAGCGTTTTAGTACTAATGTGGATTGAAAAAAGCTACACAGTTTATGGTTAACGAAATGTATATTTTTTTGTTTGACAGAATATGCAAATGAACAGTTGGTATTCCATGATCGTAAAATATATTGGTAGTATAAGGGTTAAAAGAATAAAATGGAACATAAAACATTTATTATCCACGCAATCTGGAAATGTGCCTTCGGCGTCACAGTGGCTAATACGTAAGCTATCATGGTCTCATGCCACAGCTTTCCTTCAACAGTCAATCAGCCAGTCATCTTTCGGGAGGCAAAATGATGGGAACTTTCCAAAAATGTCCAGGTTTTCAAAAACTCCTTGTTGGAGGATTCTGGATGTCCTGCTGATTTTATTCACTTCTGATTACGTCAATCTACCAACCAGATTTTTAAATAGATATTTTTTTTACCTGTAAATTCTGGGAAAGTTACCGGAATATTCCAACTCTAATCACCCTGCATTCATTACCCTGTCTATCTATTACATCACCCTGCACCAATTACCCTGTCTATCTATTACATCACCCAGCATCCATTACCCTGTCTATCTATTACATCACCTTGCATCCATTACCCTGTCTATCTATTACATCACCCTGAATTCATTACTCTGTCTATCTATTACATCACCCTGCATTCATTACCCTATCTATTACATCACCCTGCATTCATTACCCTGTCTATCTATTACATCACCTTGCATCCATTACCCTGTCTATCTATTACATCACCTTGCATCCATTACCCTGTCTATCTATTACATCACCCTCCATTCCTTACCCTGTCTATCTATTACATCACCCTGCATCCATTACCCTGTCTATCTATTATATCACCCTGCATCCATTACCCTGTCTATATATTACATCATGACACCACGATAGATTCCTTACCCTGCCTATCTGAGGTCCATGACACCACGTTAGATTCCTTACCCTGCCTATCTGAGGTCCATGACACCACGATAGATTCCTTACCCTGCCTATCTGAGGTCCACGACACCACGTTAGATTCCTTACCCTGCCTATCTGAGGTCCATGACACCACGTTAGATTCCTTACCCTGCCTATCTGAGGTCCATGACACCACGTTAGATTCCTTACCCTGCCTATCTGAGGTCCATGACACCACGTTAGATTCCTTACCCTGCCTATCTGAGGTCCATGACACCACGATAGATTCCTTACCCTGCCTATCTGAGGTCCATGACACCACGATAGATTCCTTACCCTGCCTATCTGAGGTCCATGACACCACGTTAGATTCCTTACCCTGCCTATCTGAGGTCCATGACACCACGATAGATTCCTTACCCTGCCTATCTGAGGTCCATGACACCACGATAGATTCCTTACCCTGCCTATCTGAGGTCCATGACACCACGATAGATTCCTTACCCTGCCTATCTGAGGTCCATGACACCACGATAGATTCCTTACCCTGCCTATCTGAGGTCCATGACACCACGATAGATTCCTTACCCTGCCTATCTGAGGTCCATGACACCACGATAGATTCCTTACCCTGCCTATCTGAGGTCCATGACACCACGTTAGATTCCTTACCCTGCCTATCAGAGGTCCATGACACCACGTTAGATTCCTTACCCTGCCTATCAGAGGTCCATGACACCACGATAGATTCCTTACCCTGCCTATCTGAGGTCCATGACACCACGATAGATTCCTTACCCTGCCTATCTGAGGTCCATGACACCACGTTAGATTCCTTACCCTGCCTATCTGAGGTCCATGACACCACGATAGATTCCTTACCCTGCCTATCTGAGGTCCACGACACCACGTTAGATTCCTTACCCTGCCTATCTGAGGTCCATGACACCACGATAGATTCCTTACCCTGCCTATCTGAGGTCCACGACACCACGATAGATTCCTTACCCTGCCTATCTGAGGTCCACGACACCACGATAGATTCCTTACCCTGCCTATCAGAGGTCCATGACACCACGATAGATTCCTTACCCTGCCTATCTGAGGTCCATGACACCACGATAGATTCCTTACCCTGCCTATCTGAGGTCCATGACACCACGATAGATTCCTTACCCTGCCTATCTGAGGTCCATGACACCACGATAGATTCCTTACCCTGCCTATCTGAGGTCCATGACACCACGATAGATTCCTTACCCTGCCTATCTGAGGTCCATGACACCACGATAGATTCCTTACCCTGCCTATCTGAGGTCCATGACACCACGTTAGATTCCTTACCCTGCCTATCTGAGGTCCATGACACCACGTTAGATTCCTTACCCTGCCTATCTGAGGTCCATGACACCACGTTAGATTCCTTACCCTGCCTATCTGAGGTCCATGACACCACGATAGATTCCTTACCCTGCCTATCAGAGGTCCATGACACCACGTTAGATTCCTTACCCTGCCTATCTGAGGTCCACGACACCACGTTAGATTCCTTACCCTGCCTATCTGAGGTCCATGACACCACGATAGATTCCTTACCCTGCCTATCTGAGGTCCACGACACCACGTTAGATTCCTTACCCTGCCTATCTGAGGTCCATGACACCACGATAGATTCCTTACCCTGCCTATCTGAGGTCCATGACACCACGATAGATTCCTTACCCTGCCTATCTGAGGTCCATGACACCACGATAGATTCCTAGCCCTGCCTATCTCTGAGGTCCATGACACCACGATAGATTCCTTACCCTGCCTATCTCTGAGGTCCATGACACCACGATAGATTCCTTACCCTGCCTATCTGAGGTCCATGACACCACGATAGATTCCTTACCCTGCCTATCTCTGAGGTCCATGACACCACGATAGATTCCATACCCTGCCTATCTGAGGTCCATGACACCACGATAGATTCCTTACCCTGCCTATCTGAGGTCCATGACACCACGATAGATTCCTTACCCTGCCTATCTCAGAGGTCCATGACACCACGATAGTGTTGGGTACTGTGGTGGACAGTCTGACCAGTGACGTGATGTTGATGGGGCGACTCGGCCGTTTGGGTTCCACTCCGTTTTTGGTTGGAGGAAGGTAGCCCTGAGGAAGAAGAGACGACAGGGTCAACGTCAGTTGGTTGGAGGAAGGTAGCCCTGAGGAGGAAGAGACAGGGTCAACGTCAGTTGGAGGAAGGTAGCCCTGAGGAGGAAGAGACAACAGGGTCAACGTCAGTTGGAGGAAGGTAGCCCTGAGGAGGAAGAGACAGGGTCAACGTCAGTTGGTTGGAGGAAGGTAGCCCTGAGGAGGAAGAGACGACAGGGTCAACGTCAGTTGGTTGGAGGAAGGTAGCCCTGAGGAGGAAGAGACAGCAGGGTCAACGTCAGTTGGTTGGAGGAAGGTAGCCCTGAGGAAGAAGAGACAGGGTCAAAGTCAGTTGGTTGGAGGAAGGTAGCCCTGAGGAGGAAGAGACAGGGTCAACGTCAGCTGGTTGGAGGAAGGTAGCCCTGAGGAGGAAGAGACAACAGGGTCAACGTCAGTTGGTTGGAGGAAGGTAGCCCTGAGGAGGAAGAGACAGGGACAACGTCAGTTGGTTGGAGGAAGGTAGCCCTGAGGAGGAAAAGACGACAGGGTCAACGTCAGTTGGTTGGAGGAAGGTAGCCCTGAGGAGGAAGAGACAACATGGTCAACGTCAGTTGGTTGGAGGAAGGTAGCCCTGAGGAGGAAGAGACAACATGGTCAACGTCAGTTGGAGGAAGGTAGCCCTGAGGAAGAAGAGACAACAGGGTCAACGTCAGTTGGTTGGAGGAAGGTAGCCCTGAGGAGGATGAGACAACAGGGTCAACGTCAGTTGGTTGGAGGAAGGTAGCCCTGAGGAAGAAGAGACAACAGGGTCAACGTCAGTTGGTTGGAGGAAGGTAGCCCTGAGGAGGAAGAGACAGCAGGGTCAACGTCAGTTGGTTGGAGGAAGGTAGCCCTGAGGAGGAAGAGACAGGGTCAACGTCAGTTGGTTGGAGGAAGGTAGCCCTGAGGAAGAAGAGACAACAGGGTCAACGTCAGTCAGTTGGAGGAAGTTAGCCCTGAGGAGGAAGAGACAACATGGTCAACGTCAGTTGGTTGGAGGAAGGTAGCCCTGAGGAGGAAGAGACAACAGGGGTCAACGTCAGTTGGTTGGAAGAAGGTAGCCCTGAGGAGGAAGAGACAGGGTCAACGTCAGTTGGAGGAAGGTAGCCCTGATGAAGAAGAGACAACAGGGTCAACGTCAGTTGGTTGGAGGAAGGTAGCCCTGAGGAGGAAGAGACGACAGGGTCAACGTCAGTTGGTTGGAGGAAGGTAGCCCTGAGGAGGAAGAGACGACAGGGTCAACGTCAGTTGGTTGGAGGAAGGTAGCCCTGAGGAAGAAGAGACAACAGGGACAACGTCAGTTGGTTGGAGGAAGGTAGCCCTGAGGAAGAAGAGACAACAGGGTCAACGTCAGTTGGTTGGAGGAAGGTAGCCCTGAGGAAGAAGAGACAACAGGGTCAACGTCAGTTGGTTGGAGGAAGGTAGCCCTGAGGAGGAAGAGACGACAGGGTCAACGTCAGTTGGTTGGAGGAAGGTAGCCCTGAGGAAGAAGAGACAGCAGGGTCAACGTCAGTTGGTTGGAGGAAGGTAGCCCTGAGGAGGAAGAGACAGGGTCAACGTCAGTTGGTTGGAGGAAGGTAGCCCTGAGGAAGAAGAGACAGGGTCAACGTCAGTTGGTTGGAGGAAGGTAGCCCTGAGGAGGAAGAGACAGGGTCAACGTCAGTTGGTTGGAGGAAGGTAGCCCTGAGGAGGAAGAGACAGGGTCAACGTCAGTTGGTTGGAGGAAGGTAGCCCTGAGGGGGAAGAGACGAAAGGGTCAACGTCAGTTGGTTGGAGGAAGGTAGCCCTGAGGAAGAAGAGACAACAGGGTCAACGTCAGTTGGAGGAAGGTAGCCCTGAGGAGGAAGAGACAGGGTCAACGTCAGTTGGTTGGAGGAAGGTAGCCCTGAGGAGGAAGAGACGACAGGGTCAACGTCAGCTGGTTGGAGGAAGGTAGCCCTGAGGAGGAAGAGACGACAGGGTCAACGTCAGTTGGTTGGAGGAAGGTAGCCCTGAGGAGGAAGAGACGACAGGGTCAACGTCAGCTGGTTGGAGGAAGGTAGCCCTGAGGAGGAAGAGACGACAGGGTCAACGTCAGTTGGTTGGAGGAAGGTAGCCCTGAGGAGGAAGAGACAGCAGGGTCAACGTCAGTTGGTTGGAGGAAGGTAGCCCTGAGGAGGAAGAGACAACAGGGTCAACGTCAGTTGGTTGGAGGAAGGTAGCCCTGAGGAGGAAGAGACAGGGTCAACGTCAGTTGGTTGGAGGAAGGTAGCCCTGAGGAGGAAGAGACAACAGGGTCAACGTCAGTTGGTTGGAGGAAGGTAGCCCTGAGGAGGAAGAGACAACATGGTCAACGTCAGTTGGTTGGAGGAAGGTAGCCCTGAGGAAGAAGAGACAGCAGGGTCAACGTCAGTTGGAGGAAGGTAGCCCTGAGGAGGAAGAGACAGAGTCAACGTCAGTTGGTTGGAGGAAGGTAGCCCTGAGGAGGAAGAGACAACAGGGTCAACGTCAGTTGGAGGAAGGTAGCCCTGAGGAAGAAGAGACAACAGGGTCAACGTCAGTTGGTTGGAGGAAGGTAGCCCTGAGGAAGAAGAGACGACAGGGTCAACGTCAGTTGGTTGGAGGAAGGTAGCCCTGAGGAGGAAGAGACAACAGGGTCAACGTCAGTTGGTTGGAGGAAGGTAGCCCTGAGGAAGAAGAGACGACAGGGTCAACGTCAGTTGGTTGGAGGAAGGTAGCCCTGAGGAGGAAGAGACGACAGGGTCAACGTCAGTTGGTTGGAGGAAGGTAGCCCTGAGGAGGAAGAGACGACAGGGTCAACGTCAGTTGGTTGGAGGAAGGTAGCCCTGAGGAGGAAGAGACGACAGGGTCAACGTCAGTTGGTCGGAGGAAGGTAGCCCTGAGGAGGAAGAGACAGGGTCAACGTCAGTTGGTTGGAGGAAGGTAGCCCTGAGGAGGAAGAGACGACAGGGTCAACGTCAGTTGGTTGGAGGAAGGTAGCCCTGAGGAAGAAGAGACAACAGGGGTCAACGTCAGTTGGTTGGAGGAAGGTAGCCCTGAGGAGGAAGAGACAGGGTCAACGTCAGTTGGTTGGAGGAAGGTAGCCCTGAGGAGGAAGAGACAGGGTCAACGTCAGTTGGTTGGAGGAAGGTAGCCCTGAGGAGGAAGAGACAACAGGGACAACGTCAGTTGGTTGGAGGAAGGTAGCCCTGAGGAGGAAGAGACAACAGGGACAACGTCAGTTGGTTGGAGGAAGGTAGCCCTGAGGAAGAAGAGACAACAGGGTCAACGTCAGTTGGTTGGAGGAAGGTAGCCCTGAGGAGGAAGAGACAGGGACAACGTCAGTTGGTTAGAGGAAGGTAGCCCTGAGGAGGAAGAGACAACAGGGACAACGTCAGTTGGTTGGAGGAAGGTAGCCCTGAGGAGGAAGAGACAGGGACAACGTCAGTTGGTTGGAGGAAGGTAGCCCTGAGGAGGAAGAGACAACAGGGTCAACGTCAGTTGGCTGGACTTGACGAAACCCAAAGTTGTTGGTTCAATTCCCCGAAGGGATCACAAACATAGGAAAACAACGTTCGTACTGTAAAGCCCTTTGGATAACAGAGTCTGCCGTTCTAACAGTGATGTATATATATATATATATACAGAGCATTCAGAAAGTATTCAGACCCCTTGACTTCTCACACATTTTGTTACGTTACAGCCTCATTCTAAAATGGACGAGGGGGAAAAAATAAGGCTGTAACGTAATAAAATGTGGAAAAAGTGAAGGGGTCTGAATACTTTACAAATGCACTGCATCTTATATGAGTAGATTTTCCTTGACTATTTGTTAATATGCAGTGTTTCCTGGTTCCTGGGGACCTAAAGGGGCGCACATTGTTGGTTTAGCACCAGCACACCCGATTCAACTAAAGGCTTGACGAGGAGCTAATTAGAGAGATCAAACCCAACAACTAAAGGTCCCCAGGAACCAGGATAGGAAACACCGGCTTAATGAGTGGTACTTAAAGGAAGGCTGTCAAGACAGACTCACCGGGAGGTTGATTAGAGAAATCAAATCAAACCCAACGACTAAAGGCTTGATGAGGAGCTGATTAGAGAAATCAAACCCAACGACTAAAGGCTTGATGAGGAGCTGATTAGAGAAATCAAACCCAACGACTAAAGGCTTGACGAGGAGCTGATTAGAGAAATCAAACCCAACGACTAAAGGCTTGATGAGGAGCTAATTAGAGAAATCAAACCCAACGACTAAAGGCTTGATGAGGAGCTAATTAGAGAAATCAAACCCAACGACTAAAGGCTTGACGAGGAGCTGATTAGAGAAATCAAACCCAACGACTAAAGGCTTGATGAGGAGCTAATTAGAGAAATCAAACCCAACAACTAAAGGCTTGACGAGGAGCTGATTAGAGAAATCAAACCCAACGACTAAAAGGTCCCCAGGAACCAGGATAGGAAACACCGGGAAATGAGCGGTACTTAACGGTCGGCTGTCAAGACAGACTCACCGGGAGGTTGCAGGGCTTGCTGTTGACTTTAACACACAGGTTGGACGGGAAATGATCCTCCTGGGTACAACTCGTCTCTGATAAACAAAACCTGGGAGACAACATACAGAGATCAATAACTAATACCACAGAACTATATGACACATCCCATAACCAATTCAAATGACAGACCCAGCAATACACAGTAGTCGGTCAGTCAGTAGTCAGTCAGTCAGTTAGTAGTCAGTCAGTCAGTTAGTAGTCAGTCAGTCAGTAGTCAGTCAGTCAGTCAGTAGTCAGTCAGTAGTCAGTCAGTCAGTAGTCAGTTAGTAGTCAGTCAGTCAGTAGTCAGTCAGTTAGTAGTCAGTCAGTCAGTTAGTAGTCAGTCAGTCAGTTAGTAGTCAGTCAGTCAGTAGTCAGTTAGTAGCCAGTTAGTAGCCAGTCAGTCAGTAGTCAGTCAGTCAGTCAGTCAGTAGTCGGTCAGTAGCCAGTCAGTAGTCAGTCAGTAGCCGGTCAGTAGCCGGTCAGTAGCCAGTCTGTAGCCAGTCAGTAGTCAGTCAGTAGTCAGTCAGTAGTCAGTCAGTAGTCAGTCAGTAGTCAGTCAGTAGTCAGTCAGTAGTCAGTCAGTAGTCAGTCATACTGACTACATTGATGAACACTCCATCTCATGAAGCCGGTTATTAGCGCAGGCATTTCTCAATTTTACTTAGTGAACGAGTCCGACTGTGAACACGAGTCCCACTGTGAACACGAGTCCTACTGTGAACACGAGTCCTACTGTGAACACGAGTCCTACTGTGAACACGTACTGTGAACACGAGTCCTACTGTGAACACGAGTCCTACTGTGAACACGAGTCCTACTGTGAACACGTACTGTGAACACGAGTCCTACTGTGAACACGTACTGTGAACACGAGTCCTACTGTGAACACGTACTGTGAACACGAGTCCTACTGTGAACACGAGTCCTACTGTGAACACGAGTCCTACTGTGAACACGAGTCCTACTGTGAACACGAGTCCTACTGTGAACACGAGTCCTACTGTGAACACGTACTGTGAACACGAGTCCTACTGTGAACACGAGTCCTACTGTGAACACGAGTCCTACTGTGAACACGTACTGTGAACACGAGTCCTACTGTGAACACGTACTGTGAACACGAGTCCTACTGTGAACACGAGTCCTACTGTGAACACGTACTGTGAACACGAGTCCCACTGTGAACACGAGTCCCACTGTGAACACGAGTCCCACTGTGAACACGAGTCCTACTGTGAACACGAGTCCTACTGTGAACACGAGTCCTACTGTGAACACGAGTCCTACTGTGAACACGAGTCCTACTGTGAACACGTACTGTGAACACGAGTCCTACTGTGAACACGTACTGTGAACACGAGTCCTACTGTGAACACGAGTCCTACTGTGAACACGAGTCCTACTGTGAACACGAGTCCTACTGTGAACACGAGTCCTACTGTGAACACGTACTGTGAACACGAGTCCTACTGTGAACACGTACTGTGAACACGAGTCCTACTGTGAACACGAGTCCTACTGTGAACACGTACTGTGAACACGAGTCCCACTGTGAACACGAGTCCCACTGTGAACACGAGTCCTACTGTGAACACGAGTCCTACTGTGAACACGAGACCTACTGTGAACACGAGTCCTACTGTGAACACGTACTGTGAACACGAGTCCTACTGTGAACACGTACTGTGAACACGAGTCCTACTGTGAACACGTACTGTGAACACGAGTCCTACTGTGAACACGAGTCCTACTGTGAACACGAGTCCTACTGTGAACACGAGTCCTACTGTGAACACGAGTCCTACTGTGAACACGAGTCCTACTGTGAACACGAGTCCCACTGTGAACACGAGTCCCACTGTGAACACGAGTCCCACTGTGAATACGAGTCCTACTGTGAATACGAGTCCTACTGTGAACACGAGTCCTACTGTGAACACGAGTCCTACTGTGAACATGTACTGTGAACACGAGTCCTACTGTGAATACGAGTCCTACTGTGAATACGAGTCCTACTGTGAATACGAGTCCTACTGTGAACACGAGTCCCACTGTGAATACGAGTCCTACTGTGAATACGAGTCCTACTGTGAACACGAGTCCTACTGTGAATATGAGTCCTACTGTGAATACGAGTCCTACTGTGAACACGTACTGTGAACACGAGTCCTACTGTGAACACGTACTGTGAACACGAGTCCTACTGTGAACACGTACTGTGAACACGAGTCCTACTGTGAACACGTACTGTGAACACGAGTCCTACTGTGAACACGAGTCCTACTGTGAACACGAGTCCTACTGTGAACACGAGTCCTACTGTGAACACGAGTCCTACTGTGAACACGAGTCCTACTGTGAACACGTACTGTGAACACGAGTCCTACTGTGAACACGAGTCCTACTGTGAACACGAGTCCTACTGTGAACACGTACTGTGAACACGAGTCCTACTGTGAACACGAGTCCTACTGTGAACACGAGTCCTACTGTGAACACGAGTCCTACTGTGAACACGAGTCCTACTGTGAACACGTACTGTGAACACGAGTCCTACTGTGAACACGTACTGTGAACACGAGTCCTACTGTGAACACGACTCCTACTGTGAACACGTACCATGAACATGACTCCCACTGTGAACACGAGTCCGACTGTGAACACGAGTCCCACTGTGAACACGAGTCCTACTGTGAACACGAGTCCTACTGTGAACACGAGTCCTACTGTGAACACGTACTGTGAACACGAGTCCTACTGTGAACACGTACTGTGAACACGAGTCCTACTGTGAACACGTACTGTGAACATGAGTCCTACTGTGAACACGAGTCCTACTGTGAACACGAGTCCTACTGTGAACACGAGTCCTACTGTGAACACGTACTGTGAACACGAGTCCTACTGTGAACACGTACTGTGAACACGAGTCCTACTGTGAACACGAGTCCTACTGTGAACACGTACTGTGAACACGAGTCCCACTGTGAACACGAGTCCCACTGTGAACACGAGTCCCACTGTGAACACGAGTCCTACTGTGAACACGAGTCCTACTGTGAACACGAGTCCTACTGTGAACACGTACTGTGAACACGAGTCCTACTGTGAACACGTACTGTGAACACGAGTCCTACTGTGAACACGAGTCCTACTGTGAACACGAGTCCTACTGTGAACACGAGTCCCACTGTGAACACGAGTCCCACTGTGAACACGAGTCCCACTGTGAACACGAGTCCCACTGTGAACACGAGTCCTACTGTGAACACGAGTCCTACTGTGAACACGAGTCCTACTGTGAACACGAGTCCTACTGTGAACATGTACTGTGAACACGAGTCCTACTGTGAATACGAGTCCTACTGTGAATACGAGTCCTACTGTGAATACGAGTCCTACTGTGAACACGAGTCCCACTGTGAATACGAGTCCCACTGTGAATACGAGTCCTACTGTGAATACGAGTCCTACTGTGAACACGAGTCCTACTGTGAATATGAGTCCTACTGTGAATACGAGTCCTACTGTGAATACGAGTCCTACTGTGAATAGAGGCTGGAACACTAAAGGAGCCTTACCTTAACTGAACCTGGACCGCAAAGTCACACTTGGTCCCAGAGATGTCCCTGTAGACAGACAGACAGACAGACAGACAGACAGACAGACAGACACAGACAGAGAGAGAGAGACAGAGAGACAGAGACAGAGACAGAGAGACAGACAGACAGACAGGAGGTTTAGGTGAGAAGTCAAGCAATGAGTAGTGAGAAAAATAAACATCCCTTCCAAATAGAACATGCATTATCCAATCGATTTGCAGTTTATAAACAGTATTTCCTCCGTGGGTATGTTATTTTTCAGAAGGAGAATTACGCCTAGTGCGAGTATGAATTCAAAGCAGTCACATCCTATTCCGAGGGAGATACTGTAAAGACAGACACAGTGGCGCTGGGTGGTTTATTGCTTTAGATAGGGGCATCATGTACAGCAGACTGTCCTTAGTTCCCCACTCCACTCCCCTCTCCCCTCCACACTCCCCTCTCCCACTCCCCTCTCCCCTCCACTCTCCTTCCTGTCCCCCATCCTCTAGATAGGGGCATCATGTACAGCAAACTGTCCTTAGTTCCCCACTCCACTCCCCTCTCCCCTCCACACTCCCCTCTCCCACTCCCCTCTCCCCTCCACTCTCCTTCCTGTCCCCCATCCTCTAGATAGGGGCATCATGTACAGCAAACTGTCCTTAGTTCCCCACTCCACTCTCCTATTCTCTCCCCCCCCCCCCCCCCCCTCCACTCCCCTCTCCCCTCCACTCTCCTATTCTCTCTCCTTCCGCCCCCCCCCACTCCCCTCTCCCCTCCACTCTCCTATTCTCCCCCCCCCCCCTCCACTCCCCTCTCCCCTCCACTCTACTATTCTCTCTCCTTCCGCCCCCCCTCTCCCCTCCCCTATTCTCTCTCCTTCCGCCCCCCCCTCCACTCCCCTCTCCCCTCCACTCTCCTATTCTCCCCCCCCCCCCTCCACTCCCCTTCCCCTCCACTCTCCTATTCTCTCTCCTTCCGCCCCCCCCCCCTCCACTCCACTCCCCTCTCCCCTCCTATTCTCTCTCCCCCCCCCCCCCCCTCCACTCCCCTCTCCCCTCCACTCTCCTATTCTCTCTCCTTCCGCCCCCCCCTCCACTCAACTCTCTTATTCTTTCCTCCCGGTCCCCTATCCTTCCCCTCTCCTCCCTCCTATTCTCTCTCCTCTCCCCCTCCCCACTCCCCTATTCCCCCCCTCCACTCTCTTATTCTTTCCTCCCGGTCCCCTATCCTCCCCCTCTCCTCCCTCCTATTCTCTCCTCACCTTAATCCCCCTCCACTCTCCTTCCTGTCCCCCATCCTCTAACCCCCCTCCCCCATCATCTAACCCCCTCCCCCCATCCTCTAACCCCCTCCCCCCTCCCCCCATCCTCTAACCCCCTCCCCCCTGCCCCATCCTCTAACCCCCCCCCATCATCTAACCCCCTCCCCCATCCTCTAACCCCCCTCCCCCATCCTCTAACCCCCCTGCCCCATCCTCTAACCCCCCCCATCATCTAACCCCCCCACCCCATCCTCTAACCCCCCCACCCCATCCTCTAACCCCCCCCATCATCTAACCCCCTCCATCCTCTAACCCCCCCCAACCTCTAACCCCCCCCACCATCATCTAACCCCCCTCCCCCATCCTCTAACCCCCTCCATCCTCTAATGGCAGGTAGCCTAGTGGTTAGAGAGGGGGGGGTGGGGGGGGGGGCAGGTAGCCTAGTGGTTAGAGAGTGGGGGGCAGGTAGCCTAGTGGTTAGAGAGTGGGGGGGGGGGGGGGGCAGGTAGCCTAGTGGTTAGAGAGTGGGGGGCAGGTAGCCTAGTGGTTAGAGAGTGGGGGGCAGGTAGCCTAGTGGTTAGAGAGTGGGGGGCAGGTAGCCTAGTGGTTAGAGAGTTGGGGGGGGGGGCAGGTAGCCTAGTGGTTAGAGAGGGGGGGGGCAGGTAGCCTAGTGGTTAGAGAGGGGGGGGGGGGCAGGTAGCCTAGTGGTTAGAGAGTGGGGGGCAGGTAGCCTAGTGGTTAGAGAGTGGGGGGCAGGTAGCCAAGTGGTTAGAGAGTGGGGGGCAGGTAGCCTAGTGGTTAGAGAGGGGGGGGGGGGGGGGGGCAGGTAGCCTAGTGGTTAGAGAGGGGGGGGGGGGGGGCAGGTAGCCTAGTGGTTAGAGAGTGGGGGGCAGGTAGCCTAGTGGTTAGAGAGTGGGGGGCAGGTAGCCTAGTGGTTAGAGAGTGGGGGGCAGGTAGCCTAGTGGTTAGAGAGTGGGGGGCAGGTAGCCTAGTGGTTAGAGAGTGGGGGGCAGGTAGCCTAGTGGTTAGAGAGTGGGGGGCAGGTAGCCTAGTGGTTAGAGAGTGGGGGGCAGGTAGCCTAGTGGTTAGAGAGTGGGGGGCAGGTAGCCTAGTGGTTAGAGAGTGGGGGGCAGGTAGCCTAGTGGTTAGAGAGTGGGGGGGCAGGTAGCCTAGTGGTTAGAGAGTGGGGGGCAGGTAGCCTAGTGGTTAGAGAGTGGGGGGCAGGTAGCCTAGTGGTTAGAGAGTGGGGGGCAGGTAGCCTAGTGGTTAGAGAGTGGGGGGGCAGGTAGCCTAGTGGTTAGAGAGTGGGGGGCAGGTAGCCTAGTGGTTAGAGAGTGGGGGGCAGGTAGCCTAGTGGTTAGAGAGGGGGGGGGGGGGGGGGCAGGTAGCCTAGTGGTTAGAGAGGGGGGGGGGGGGGGGGGGGGCAGGTAGCCTAGTGGTTAGAGAGTGGGGGGCAGGTAGCCTAGTGGTTAGAGAGTGGGGGGCAGGTAGCCTAGTGGTTAGAGAGTGGGGGGCAGGTAGCCTAGTGGTTAGAGAGTGGGGGGCAGGTAGCCTAGTGGTTAGAGAGTGGGGGGCAGGTAGCCTAGTGGTTAGAGAGTGGGGGGCAGGTAGCCTAGTGGTTAGAGAGTGGGGGGCAGGTAGCCTAGTGGTTAGAGAGTGGGGGGCAGGTAGCCTAGTGGTTAGAGAGTGGGGGGCAGGTAGCCTAGTGGTTAGAGAGTGGGGGGGCAGGTAGCCTAGTGGTTAGAGAGTGGGGGGCAGGTAGCCTAGTGGTTAGAGAGTGGGGGGCAGGTAGCCTAGTGGTTAGAGAGTGGGGGGCAGGTAGCCTAGTGGTTAGAGAGTGGGGGGCAGGTAGCCTAGTGGTTAGAGCATTGGACTAGTAACCGAAATGTTGCATGATTGAATCCCAGAGCTGACAAGGTACAAATCTGTCGTTCTGCCCCTGAACAAGGCAGTTAACCCACTGTTCCTAGGCTGTCATTGTAAATAAGAATTTGTTCTTAACTGACATGCCTAGTTAAATAAATAAAATCACCCCTCCCCCGTCCTCCAACCCCCCCCCATCCTCTAACCACCCCCTTCCCCCAACCACCCCCATCCTCTAACCACCCCCTCCCCCAACCACCCCCCTCCCCCATCCCCTAACCACCCCCCTCCCCCAACCATCCCCTCCCCCATCCTCTAACCACCCCATCCCTCAACCACCCCCCTCCCCCATCCTCTAACCACCCCCTCCCCCATCCTCTAACCACCCCCATCCCCCAACCACCCCCCTCCCCCATCCTCTAACCACCCCCCTCCCCCAACCATCCCCTCCCCCATCCTCTAACCACCCCATCCCTCAACCACCCCCCTCCCCCATCCTCTAACCACCCCCTCCCCCATCCTCTAACCACCCCCCTCCCCCACCATCCCCTCCCCCATCCTCTAACCACCCCCATCCCCCAACCACCCCCCTCCCCCATCCTCTAACCACCCCCCTCCCCCATCCTCTAACCACCCCCATCCCCTAACCACCCCCCTCCCCCATCCCCCAACCACCCCCCTCCCCCATCCTCTAACCACCCCCCCTCCCCCATCCTCTAACCACCCCCCTCCCCCATCCTCTAACCACCCCCCACCCCCATCCCCCAACCACCCCCCTCCCCCATCCTCTAACCACCCCCCTCCCCCATCCTCTAACCACCCCCCTCCCCCATCCTCTAACCATCCCCTCCCCCATCCTCTAACCACCCCCCTCCCCCATCCTCTAACCACCCCCCTCCCCCATCCTCTAACCACCCCCCTCCCCCATCCTCTAACCACCCCCCTCCCCCATCCTCTAACCACCCCCCTCCCCCATCCTCTAACCACCCCCATCCCCCACCCACCGCCCTCCCCCATCCTCTAACCACCCCCCTCCCCCATCCTCTAACCACCCCCCTCCCCCATCCTCTAACCACCCCCCTCCCCCATCCTCTAACCACCCCCCTCCCCCACCCTCTAACCACCCCCCTCCCCCATCCTCTAACCACCCCCCCTCCCCCATCCTCTAACCACCCCCCCTCCCCATCCTCTAACCACCCCCCCTCCCCCATCCTCTAACCACCCCCCTCCCCCATCCTCTAACCACCCCCCTCCCCCATCCTCTAACCACCCCCCTCCCCCATCCTCTAACCACCCCCCTCCCCCATCCTCTAACCACCCCCCTCCCCCATCCTCTAACCACCCCCCTCCCCCATCCTCTAACTACCCCCCTCCCCCAACCACCCCCCTCCCCCATCCTCTAACCACCCCCCTCCCCCATCCTCTAACCACCCCCTCCCCCATCCTCTAACCCCCCCCCATCCTCCAACCCCCCCCTCCCCATCCTCTAACCACCCCCTCCCCCATCCTCTAACCACCCCCCTCCCCCATCCTCTAACCACCCCCCTCCCCCATCCTCTAACCACCCCCCTCCCCCATCCTCTAACCACCCCCCTCCCCCATCCTCTAACCACCCCCCTCCCCCATCCTCTAACCACCCCCCTCCCCCATCCTCTAACCACCCCCCTCTAACCATCCCCTCCCCCATATCCCCCCCTCCCCCCCAGTCTTACATGGAGCTGCTGATCTGCTGGACCTGCTGAGGTGTCAACGCAAAAGCATAACACGTCTCCTGAAACCGCTGACTGTTGTCTGAGGCTGGGGACAAAAGAACACAGAGAGAGGAGATGAAGACTCAGCCAACTCACCAAGATACACCAAGACCGACAATGACATAGAAGCACATTTAGTACATCCACTTAACTGCAGGTGCAGAGTACAAACGGTAAAGTGATTAAAGAAAGATACCTGCACACTGTTGAATTGTATCACATGACAAGCCAACCCCAGTGATGGCCTAACAGACAGACACGCACCAGAATACTCACCCAGGCTGGTGGGTTTGATGAGCTCATCCAGCATGTCGTAAAAGGGCAGTCTCTGCAACTTGACGTCAGGGTGTAATGGGTGCAGGGAGGAGGGCAGTCTCTGCAGCTTGACGTCAGGGTGTACGGGGTGAAGGGAGGAGGGCAGGTGGGGCAGGCCCAGCTCGTGTTTGGGCCCAAGCAGGGAGAGGGGCGAGGGGGACCCGTGGCTGTCAAACCCAAGCGAGGTGAGGCCTCCGGACAGGGTGGAGTGGACACTGGGCAGGGCTAGGTCCACCGGAGACACCATCTTTGTGGGGAAACGGCGTCTGTAGAGCTCCTTCACCTTCATCTGGACAGCGGGGCTGCAGCCGGCCTTAAGGAGGTGCAAGGCTTTGGTCAACAGTTCGTGTTTGCGGCCGTGCTTGTTGCGTCCTGCGTAGCCTAGTAACACTTGTAGCTCTGAAACACGAAGGCTCATCACCATTTGCTTTGGGAGAAGGAAAAGATCATAAGTATTATTACAGGATTAGCAACAGAACATGCTGTGGTAGCCTACAATGTGAATACATGGAAAGGGAAGTGCTGTGGTAGCCTACAATGTGAATACATGAAAGGGAAGTGCTGTGGTAGCCTACAATGTGAATACATGGAAAGGGAAGTGCTGTGGTAGCCTACAATGTGAATACATGAAAGGGAAGTGCTGTGGTAGCCTACAAAGTGAATACATGGGCATATTAGCAGCTTTAGCCCACAGTGGAGGTCTACCTAAATGGTCTACTTAGTAGGCTACTCATGCTGGACAGTGGACACCCATTCAGCATTAACAGAGTCACCAACATTTTGGGGAAAAGCTTGTTTTGACCAAAACATTTGTATTTTTAAAAGTTAATTAAATTGTGTATTGTGTATCCATCTTTTGAAAGGAGATTAGATCTGACTTAGTGGTAAAGGGGAAGGGAAATAATCTCTTCATTTTTGTAGAAAATTCTGTGATGAAGCTTCAAAAAGAGATCAGATTCTCCACACAGCCCCTGACGAACTACAGATGGGTGAAATTGCAGGGAAGCGTCGAGGATAGGTAGCCAACTCCCAAAACTAACATCACCTAATAACTTATACATCATCAACAACAGAGGAGACATGCAATCCGTTTTCTTCCTCAGCCTTCACACATCCTAGAACGGCATCTTACATTAAATATCAAGGCTTAACTCCTTGGCTCACAACTACTCGTGTTTCAGTTTCGTTATAGCTTTACATTAAAATAGGTTGGTGTTAACTGGCATCCGTGTTAAATAAAGGCATTTTTTCTTTTTAAGTATCTCTCACAAACACCAAATCATTAAAGGTGTGTTTACAGACGCGTCTGTGTTATTTGGTTTCACTGTACAGGCAAAAGCATGGAGGGTGCTTCTGATCACACATTGACTAGCCTACTAATAGTTCTGTCTTTGTCACTCCGTAATTCATATTTCACACAATTAAAGTGGCAGGTAGACAAGAGGACTCGAGACAGAGGCTAAGAGAGTTTCTATTAGTGTGTAACGTTAGACTTTAGACGTTGAAAATACCGGATACCTTGCCTTCTTCAACCTAGACTTTAGCTACAAAAAAAAATCAACGTCGATTTCGAATGGGCACATTCTCCATAACAGTTTGCTGGCTAAAATAGCTCGCTAGCTAGCTATGGCTAACCGTGGTAGCTAATCCAGTTAGCTAGCTATGGCTAACCGTGGTAGCTACTCCGGTTAGCTAGCTATGGCTAACCGTGGTAGCTACTCCGGTTAGCTAGCTATGGCTAACCGTGGTAGCTACTCCGGTTAGCTAGCTACGGTAACTTTTTACCACCACCCACCTGTAGTGACCATCTTTGACGTCACTATCGTCATTCTAAATCAGCTGATTATCCAACTGCTTAATCGTGGGGGGGGGGGAAAGTCGACACGTTCAACTGGAAGTTATCAGCTAACTACACATCTTTGAGGCCGTCTGGTCCAGGACGATTCGCCCGGCCTGGACCAATGCTACGGAGCTAGCTTATTAGCTAACATTACATTGGGGCCGAGCAATGGCTCTTTGGTTTGGTTGGAAAATGCTGACTGGCGGGAAAATAATATGCAGTTCCGGCTAGTATAACAAGGTTCTGGCAATGTATTACACATTTATATGAAATATTAACTGGTAAGCTAACCACACAACAACTAGTTAACTAGCTAGCTTACTACTGTAATTCGCTAGCATCAAGCTGCGAGGCAGGCAAGACTCAATCGTAGCTAGCTAACAATAACAATGCTACCTACGACTTCCACTGAGTTTTCTACAAAAATGAAAAACATACCCTATAACTAATAAAGTAAATATTCAAATAAAGAAGATTCCAACTACATGTAACCCATGGGTATGACTTAAAAACAAAATACAGCCTTTTTTTGTCAAATGTAATTTTGGCCTACGCTTTACCTTCAGTTCCGCACTCTCCGCCATCTTGTAACTCTGGGCGCAGGCGTGAAAGCGAGGAGACTAGGAGGCAGACTAGTCCACGGAGTGAATCTCAATAGTTGTTTTGATACCTTGACTCTACAATTTGAATTGCTACACAATTGACCTGTAGATGGCAATCTCGCACTACATAAATCCATTGACTTTATATTTAAATACATCCCTTACAACCATTATAAAGTATTTGCTACTTCATTTCAAATGATGAAGTAACGCATTAGGTTACAGGTGTGTAAAAAGTTACATTTGAGGATAAAATCAACAGTCTGTCACCACTATGACATTCTATACCCCCACTATTAACAGTCCGTCACCACTATGACATTCTATATCCCCACTATTAACAGTCCGTCACCACTATGACAAGCTATATCCCCACTATTAACAGTCCGTCACCACTATGACAAGCTATATCCCCACTATTAACAGTCTGTACCACTATGACAAGCTATATCCCCACTATTAACAGTCCGTCACCACTATGACAAGCTATAGCCCCACTATTAACAGTCTGTCTCCACTATGACAAGCTATAGCCCCACTATGAACAGTCTGTCTCCACTATGACAAGCTATAGCCCCACTATTACCAGTCCGTCACCACTATGACAAGCTATAGCCCCACTATGAACAGTCTGTCACCACTATGACAAGCTATATCCCCACTATGAACAGTCTGTACCACTATGACAAGCTATATCCCCACTATTAACAGTCCGTCACCACTATGACAAGCTATAGCCCCACTATTACCAGTCTGTCTCCACTATGACAAGCTATAGCCCCACTATTACCAGTCCGTCACCAATATGACAAGCTATAGCCCCACTATGAACAGTCCGTCACCACTATGACAAGCTATAGCCCCACTATTACCAGTCTGTCTCCACTATGACAAGCTATAGCCCCACTATGAACAGTCTGTACCACTATGACAAGCTATATCCCCACTATTAACAGTCCGTCACCACTATGACAAGCTATAGCCCCACTATGAACAGTCTGTCTCCACCATGACAAGCTATAGCCCCACTATTACCAGTCCGTCACCACTATGACAAGCTATAGCCCCACTATGAACAGTCTGTCTCCACTATGACAAGCTATAGCCCCACTATGAACAGTCCGTCACCACTATGACAAGCTATAGCCCCACTATGAACAGTCTGTCACCACTATGACAAGCTATAGCCCCACTATGAACAGTCTGTCTCCACTATGACAAGCTATAGCTCCACTATTACCAGTCCGTCACCACTATGACAAGCTATAGCCCCACTATGAACAGTCTGTCTCCACTATGACAAGCTATAGCCCCACTATGAACAGTCCGTCACCACTATGACAAGCTATAGCCCCACTATTACCAGTCTGTCACCACTATGACAAGCTATAGTCCCACTATGAACAGTCTGTCACTACTATGACAAGCTATAGCCCACTATTACCAGTCTGTAACCACTATGACAAGCTATAGTCCCACTATGAACAGTCTGTCACTACTATGACAAGCTATAGCCCCCTATTACCAGTCTGTCACCACTATGACAAGCTATAGCCCCACTATTACCAGTCCGTCACCACTATGACAAGCTATAGCCCCACTATGAACAGTCTGTCATCACTATGACAAGCTATAGCCCCACTATTAACAGTCCGTCACCACTATGACAAGCTATAGCCCCACTATTACCAGTCCGTCACCACTATGACAAGCTATAGTCCCACTATTACCAGTCCGTCACCACTATGACAAGCTATAGCCCCACTATGAACAGTCTGTCATCACTATGACAAGCTATAGCCCCACTATTAACAGTCCGTCACCACTATGACAAGCTATAGCCCCACTATTACCAGTCCGTCACCACTATGACAAGCTATAGCCCCACTATTACCAGTCTGTCTCCACTATGACAAGCTATAGCCCCACTATGAACAGTCTGTCTCCACTATGACAAGCTATACCCCCACTACGAACAGTCCGTCACCACTATGACAAGCTATAGCCCCACTATTACCAGTGCATTAGAGTAATTCTCATCGGTAGGAGTTTGTCTATGATGTTGTGCAATGTTATTGTTTTACAAAAATAGCAACAAATGAATCCCAAACCACAGATTTTAATGCACATATAAATAATTTAGGGTGCTACTTTAAAGTGAATTACATATACAAAGTTGCAGATTAGCAGAGAGCGAACAATAGTAATTAGTTAACATTTAGAAATGAAATCAAACGTGAACTACATACATTCAGATAATACCACTTAAATAGCCACATTGAAGTAACAAAACTAGCACAGGATATATATTATTCATTGCACTTTGCCACCAAATATATATAGTACCAGTCAAAAGTTTGGAAACACCTACTCATTCAAGGGATTTTCTTTTTTTTTATACTATTTTCTACATTGTAGAATAATAGTGATGACATCAAACTATGAAATAACACATATGGAATTATGTAGTAACCAAAAAAGTGTTAAACAAATCAACATACATTTTACATTTGAGATTCTTCAAAGTAGCCACCCTTTGCCTTGATGAGAGCTTTGCACACTCTTGGCATTATCTCAACCAGCTTCATCTGGAATGCTTTTCCAACAATCTGGAAGGAGTTCCCATATATGCTGAGCACTTGTTGGCTCACTCTGCGGTTCAACTCAAGGCACACCTGTTAAGTGAAATGCATTCCAGGTGACTACCTCATGAAGCTGGTTGAGAGAATGCCAAGAGTGTGCAAAGCTGTCATCAAGGCAAAGGGTGGCTAATTTGAAGAATCTGAAATATAAAATACATTTTGATTTGTTTAACACCTTTTTTTGGTTACTTCATGATTCCATATGTGTTATTTCATAGGTTTGATGTCTTCACTATTATTCTACAATGTAGAAAATAGTACAAATAAAGAAAAACCCTTGAATGAGTAGGTGTTTCCAAACTTTGGACTGGTACTGTATATTAATGATTTATAAAAGTTATGGTCATATTTTCAATTAAACATATAATATTTTTCATGTTGTACTTTATATAAATTATACACCGAGTCTGAAGACACTCTCTCTCATATGTTACAATTAATATCATTAATGCAGTGACTAATGACGGCTCTAGGTTTCCCTCACGCCAAAGCATTGCTCTGGTGCAATGATGTGGTCATTTGATAGAGGCCAGGGCCGGATTCATAAAGCCTCTCAGAGTAGCAGTGCTGATCTGGGATCAGGTCCTCCACGTCTATATAATA
The DNA here is from genome assembly GCF_029448725.1 of Salvelinus fontinalis. Classification (NCBI taxonomy): domain Eukaryota; kingdom Metazoa; phylum Chordata; class Actinopteri; order Salmoniformes; family Salmonidae; genus Salvelinus; species Salvelinus fontinalis. The sequence continues at coordinate 1,743,171 of NC_074673.1, forward strand.
TTATGTATTATGATCTAAAATGCTGATCACATTTCATTTCTCAGACAAGGTTTGCAAAATTCCGGTAACTTTCCCAAAATGTACAGCTTTCCCAGAAATCCTGGTTTGAGAATTCTGGGTTTCCTGCTTATTCCTTTCTGATTCTAGGAATCTTCCAACCAGGATTTCTGGGACATTTTTTGGAAAGTTACTAGGAATTGTCTACCCTAACTCAGACCCTGTCTCTCTCGTGTTAAATTGTCTACCCTAACTCAGACCCTGTCTCTCGTGTTAAATTGTCTACCCTAACTCAGACCCTGTCTCTCGTGTTAAATTGTCTACCCTAACTCAGACCCTGTCTCTCTCGTGTTAAATTGTCTACCCTAACTCAGACCCTGTCGCTCTCGTGTCAAATTGTCTACCCTAACTCAGACCCTGTCTCTCGTGTTAAATTGTCTACCCTAACTCAGACCCTGTCTCTCGTGTTAAATTGTCTACCCTAACTCAGACCCTGTCTCTCTCGTGTTAAATTGTCTACCCTAACTCAGACCCTGTCTCTCGTGTTCAATTGTCTACCCTAACTCAGACCCTGTCTCTCGTGTTAAATTGTCTACCCTAACTCAGACCCTGTCTCTCTCGTGTTAAATTGTCTACCCTAACTCAGACCCTGTCGCTCTCGTGTCAAATTGTCTACCCTAACTCAGACCCTGTCGCTCTCGTGTTAAATTGTCTACTCTAACTCAGACCCTGCCTAGTATTTTGGATACTGCACGCCTAGTCTTCAGGGTGGTAGTAGTCTTGCTTTCCAGACGGATGGGGCTCCACGGCGGACTGTGGGAAGGGACTAGGGTGGTAGAAGAGGAGGTTTGAAGGAGCAGGTTCCAGTGCAGTGACGAGGAGTCAGCATCTTACAGGAGAATTGGTGTAGTGCGTCATGAGCTTCTGGGAAGAAAGAGAATAGATCACTAAATAGATACACTAGATGTACGTGTGTGTGTGTGTGTGTGTGTGTGTGTGTGTGTGTGTGTGTGTGTGTGTGTGTGTGTGTGTGTGTGTGTGTGTGTGTGTGTGTGTGTGTGTGTGTGTGTGTGTGTGTGTGTGTGTGTGTGTGTGTGTGTGTGTGTGTGTGTGGTCCTCACAAAGCACAATTACTTTCTGTTGATGTGTTTTCAAAATGCATATAAGTTCATTCTCTTTTTCCTCAGTAAATGTAACTTGACAAACATATTTGAATTCAAAAGTAGTTAAAGGCAGTTGTGGGTCAACTTGAATCAAGGTCATGCTCTAAATTGTAATACAACTTAATTAACAGACTGCATGTTTATGGACAGAGCTTTCAGAAAGCATTCAGACCCCTTGACTTTTTCCACATTTTGTTACGTTACAGCCTTATTCTAAAATGGATCAAACACCTTTTTCCCCCTCATTAATCTACACACAATATCCCATAATGACAAAGTAAAAACAGTTTTAGAAATGTTTTCTAATTTATAAAAAATATATAAAAACCAGAAATATTACATTCACATCAGTATTCAGACCCTTTACTCAGTACTTTGTTGAAGCACCTTTGGCAGCGATTACAGTCTCAAGTCTTCTTGGGTATGACTCTACAAGCTTGGCACACGTGTATTTGGGGAGTTTCTCCCATTCTTCTCCACAGATCCTCTCAAGTTCTGTCAGGTTGGATGGGGAGCGTCGCTGCACAGCTATTTTCAGGTCTCTCCAGAGATGTTTGTTCGGGTTCAAGTCCGGGCTCTGGCTGAGCCACTCAAGGACATTCAGAGACTTGTGGCTTCGGGAAGCCACTCCTGTGTTGTCTTGGCTGTGTGCTTAGGGTCATTGCCCTGTTGGAAGGTGAACATTTGCCCCAGTATGGAGCAGGTTTTCATCAAGGATCTCTCTGTACTTGCTCCATTCACCTTTCCCTCGATCCTGACTAGTCTCCCAGTCCCTGCCGCTGAAAAACATCCCCACAGCATGATGCTGCCACCACCATGCTTCACCGTAGGGATGGTGCCAGGTTTCATCCTGATGTGACGCTTGGCATTCAGGACAAAGAGTTGAATCTTGGTTTCATCAGACCAGAGAATCTTGTTACTCATGGTCTGAGAGTCCTTTAGGTGTCTTTTGGCAAACTCCAAGTGGGCTGTCATGTGTCTTTTACTGAAAAGTGGCTTCCGTCTGGCCGCTCTACCTTAAAGGCCTGATTGGCGGAGTGCTGCAGAGATGGTTGTCCTTCTGGAAGGTTCTCCCATCTCCACAGAGGAACTCTAGAGCTCTGTCAGAGTGACCATCGGGATGTTGGTCACCTCCCTGACCAAGGCCCTTCTCCCCCGATTGCTCAGTTTGGCCGGCCGGCCAGCTCTAGGAAGAGTCTTGGTGGTCCCAAACTTCATCCATTTAAGAATGATGGAGGCCCGTGTGTTTTTGGGGACTTTCAATGCTGCAGAAATGTTTTGGTTCCCAAATCTGTGCCTCGACACAATGCTGTCTCTGAGCTCTACGGACCTCCTGGCTTAGTGTTTGCTGTGACATGCACTGTCAACTGTGGGACCTTAAATAGACAGGTGTGTGCCTTTCAAAATCATGTCCAATCAATTGAATTTACCACAGGTGGACTTCAATCAAGTTGTAGAAATATCTCAAGAATGATCAATGGAAACAGGATGCACCTGAGCTCAATTTCGAATCTCATAGCAAAGGGTCTGAATAGTTATGTAAATAAGCTATTTCTGTTTAATTTTTTAAATAAATGTCCAAAAAATAAAAAGCTGTCTTCGTGTTGTCATTATGGGGTATTGTGTGTAGATTGACGAGGGACACGTGTAATTGAATCAGTTTCAGAATAAGGCTGTAACGTAACAAACTGTGGTAAAGTCAAGAGGTCTGAATACTTTCCGAAGACATGTCTGAAGAATACAATCTAACCCTTCAGCCACAGCAAGACTTCCTGTTCACAGGTTAACATTCCTAACTAGGTGTGTCCTAGTGTACGAAAACTGTAGTAGAAATGTTTTTTTTTTTTTTTTTTAACTGCAGATTTCATACAAAAGGACACAGGCAGTCTTGCTGTGTATAAAGGGCTAGATGTCTTTATATGTTGCGTTCACATTTTTGTTCAGTGTATATATACAGCACCAGTCAAAAGTTTGGACACACCTCCTCATTCAAGGGTTTTTCTTTATTTTTACTATGTACTACTACATTGTAGAATAATAGTGATGACATTAAACTATGAAATAACACATATGGAATCTTGTAGTAACCAAAAAAAAGTGTTAAACAAATCAAAATATATTTTATATTTTTCAAAGTAGCCACCCTTTGCCTTTGCACATTCTTGGCATTCTCTCAACCAGCTTCACCTGGAATGCTTTTCCAGCAGTCTTGAAGTAGTTCCCACATATGCTTGTTGGCTGCTTTTCCTTCACTCTGCGGTCCAACTCATCCCAAACCATCTCAATTGGGTTGAGGTCGGGTGATTGTGGAGGCCAGGTCATCTGATGCAGCACTCCATCACTCCCCTTGGTCAAATTGCCCTCAAACAGCCTGGAGGTATGTTTTGGGTCATTGTCCTGTTAAAAAACAAATGATTGTCCCACTAAGCGCAAACCAGATAGGATGGCGTATTGCTGCAGAATGCTGTGGTAGCCATGCTGGTTAAGTGTGTCTTGAATTCTAAATAAATCACTGACAGTGTCACCAGTAAAGCACCTTCACACCTCCTCCTCCATGCTTCACGGTGGGAACCACACATGTGGAGATCATCCGTTCACCTACTCTGCGTCTCACAAAGACACGGCTGTTGGAACCAAAAATCTCAAATTTGGACTCATCAGACCAAAGGACAGATTTCCAGTGGTCTAATGTTCATTTCTCATGTTTCTTGACCCAAACAAGTCTCTTCTTCTTATTGGTGTCCTTTAGTAGTGGTTTCTTTGCAGCAATTCGACCATGAAGGCCTGATTCACGCAGTCTCCTCTGAACAGTTGATGTTGAGATGTGTCTGTTACTTAAACTCTCTGAAGTATTTATTTGGGTTGCAATCTGAACTTATCTGAACTTATCCTCTGCAGCAGAGGTAACTCTGGGTCTTCCTTTCCTGTGGCGGTCCTCATGAGAGTCAGTTTCATCATAGCGCTTGATGGTCTTTGCAACTGCACTTGAAGAAACTTTTAAAGTTCTTGAAATTTTCCGGATTGACTGACCTGAATTTCTTAAAGTAATGATGGACTGTCATTTCTCTTTGCTTATTTTGAGCTCTTCTTGCCATAGTATGGACTTGGTATTTTACCAAATAGGGCTATCTTCTGTATACCACCCCTACCATGTCACAACACAACTGATTGGCTCAAACGCATTAAGGAAATAAATTCCACAAAATAACTTTTAACAAGGCACACCTGTTAATTGAAATGCATTCCAGGTGACTACCTCATGAGCTGGTTGAGAGAATGCCAAGAGTGTGCAAAGCTGTCATCAAGGCAAAGGGTGGCTAATTTGAAGAATCTCAAATGTAAAATATATGTTGATTTGTTTAACACTTTTTTGGTTACTACATGATTCCATATGTGCTATTTCATAGTTTTGATGTCATCACTATTATTCTACAATGTAGAAAATAGTACAAATAAAGAAAAACCCTTGAATGAGTAGGTGTGTCCAAACTTTTGACTGGTATTGTATATATACACACACACTGAACAAAAATGTAAACACAACATGTAAAGCGTTGGTCTCATGTTTCATGAGCTGAAACCAAAAGATCCTAGAAATATTCCATACGCACAAAGAACTGATTCCTCTCAATTTTTTGGCACAAATGTGTTCACATCTGTTAGTGAGCATTTTTCCTTTGCCAAGATTATCCATCCACCTGACAGGTATAGCACATCAAGAAGCTGATTAAACAAGCATGATCATTACACAGGTGCACCTTGTGCTGGGGACAATAAAAAAATATCTGTCTCAGAGCTCTAAGGACAATTGCTTCGACCTCATGGCTTGGTATTTGCTGAGACATACACTGTCAACACTGTCAACTATGGGACCTTATATAGACAGGTTTGTGGCTTTCCAAATCTTGTCCAATCAATTGAATTTACTACAGTTTGACTCCAATCAAGTTGTAGAAACATCTCAAGGATGATCAATGAAAACAGGATACACCTGAGATCAATTATCTTGTCTCATAGCGAAGGGTCTGAAAACTTTCCGAACACACTGCATATTTATTTATTAGCATATTCCTACAGGCTTCATATCAGTTACCTTTCAACTTGTGTTAAATAGCATAGCGAGCATTTGTCTCTCGCTCCAGCTCGCTGCATAATGTGTCTATATGTAAGGGACAGAGGAAGATATTAAGAGCTAGGATTTTACATCAGTGGCTTTCAAACTTTGGGGACAGTTCACCATGTTGTTTAAGCCCTGAAATAGCTCACCTGATTCACCGAGTCGAGGGCTTGAAGATTAGTTGACAAGTGGAATCAGGTAGACTAGCTGTGGAATACACCAAATGTATTGAATGGCTGGGAGTCCACGAGGAGACGTTGGGGAACCCCTGATTTACATCAATCATTTTGTGATGTACATCTACAGTTACGGCCACATTACATCTACATATGTTCGGAGTTTATCGAGATACATTTAGAGGTTAGATTATTCATCAATTGATTTATTTTGCAAAGTTGCATTTGATCAATCAACCAATTATATGTATTCATATAGCCCTTGTTGTTTAATCTGATCCCACTTTATTAACAAAATTGTAAGCAGCTAGTCTTTTTACACCAGTATGCCTCAGTGTGAATGTTTGGTATGTTCTCACCTCTGACAATATGAAGCTGCTGAACCATCTCTTCCCTGTAGGACAGCTCCCTTTTCATCTGATGATGGAAATTATCTGGGGAGCAAATTACAATAGATCGGCTTAGTCATCTTTAGTATAGCCGATAAACTAGCCTACTTGGATATTATTTTAATATGGCAGCCTATACACTGTGGCATCCTACTCGGGCAAAATGGAATCTAGCTTCCTAAATTACTAATTGCAGGTGCAACAATATCCCACCGCCCTTTATAGCACGACACAACGCGGAGTGCCTGGATACAGCACTTAGACGTGGTAAATAGCTAAATTACCATTGCAGCCATATGCGTTTGACAGCAACATCAATTACAATCGAACCATGCAATACAAAATTAGCATGCACTAATGCCGCGTTCACATGCCTAGTCGGAAAAAGGAAACTCAGACATGTCCGACTTGCTAACTGGTTGAACACGGTGGGTATATAACTACAACCAGTTAGCAAGTCAAAATGTCAGTTTCCTAGATCCGACTGGCACGTGAAAGCAGCATGTCAAATAAAACGCCGTGCAAAACCTGATCGGATTGTTTCTGTTCAGCGTTCAAGATGCTGATCATGACATTAAGAGAAACACTCTCTGACCCGTTGGAATCAAAAACTATAAAACTGATATTTGTCGACATTTAGAAAGTTCGCATTGAAAATAGATGCGACAATTGCCTGCTAGGATGCGTTTCCATTTAACTATATTGTGTCGATAAAAACAGCGGGACGCAATGATGTCACAAAAAAATTAAACGTTTTCGCAAAAACCTACAATGTCGAATCAAAATGTAGTGGGCGAAGTGTTTCCATTAACTAGTTACGAAAATTGCGCATTAATAAATTGGCGACAGCCTGTGTGTCCTCCCACCTATCTGTTTCAGGTAGCCTGTGTGTCCTCCCACCTATCTGTTTCAGGTAGCCTGTGTGTCCTCCCACCTATCTGTTTCAGGTAGCCTGTGTGTCCTCCCACCTATCTGTTTCAGGTAGCCTGTGTGTCCTCCCACCTATCTGTCTCAGGCAGCCCGTGAAAGCCAGCATGGATAGAATGCAATAGTGAACTAATATTTGCTACATTCTAATAATTGTCATGTGTCTAACGTATCGCCACAGATCTAGAGCCCATGCACTACGGGGTGCCTCGTCCGCACCACGCTGACACGTCCACTCCTGTACATCTGTAATAATTGTCATGTGTCTAACGTATCGCCACAGATCTAGAGCCCATGCACTACGGGCTGCCTCGTCCGCACCACGCTGACACGTCCACTCCTGTACATCTGTAATAATTGGATGGTGGAAACTTGCCAGCCAATCAGAAAAGCAATTCAGGCATTCTTGGAACTCAGGACAACCGTTGTCCTGCAAAGAAACATTATTTTTATAGTTGAAAAAATATATAGATTTTGCAAGCAGTCAGCTAGGAATTTACAATGAAATGTGGAGTGGAGTTTATGATGGCATGATGACATCACGTGCCCCGCGTACCTTCAGAAGTATTCCGCAATCATAATTTATCCGAAAACACCGTTTCCGTCATCATTTGTCGCAATAAAGTTAGTTCGACAAAAAGAGAAATAAACCGTCGAACGGATAAAAATGTTGTTGATCTGTAGAAAATGTTTCCTATATCTGCCGTTTCCATTACACATGTCGCAATTATATTTTTTTGCGACATTGCTTTTGTCCAGCCAGCCAGCCAGCGTCGAATAAACCTGGGTCAATGGAAACCTGCCTGCTTAATTATACCTTTTAAATGTTGGAATTCTCGTTCCAATTTCTTCCTTAGCTCCACTTGCTCCGTGAGTTGTTTCTGCAATTCGTCTGTAGAAAAGGAACGAACAAAATGTGTTTAAAAATAGAAAATTAATACGGGTTGAAAATTGCTTCGGGGTTTAGACTAAATGATATAGACTAAATGGTGTAGGTTAAATGGTATAGGCTAATTTATGTTAAACGATTCATGTTAAGCGATTGGTAAAAGGCCTGGGGTGAGAGCTGTTCTATTTCTTTTCTAACCTATTCTGTAGGGATCAATCCAATTATTAAAGAAAGTATATAATAAACATATTTAAACTAAATAGCCCAACATGTGTTATTAATTGTAATATTAATATTAATTGTAATGGTTATTTAATGGTTTTATATTTAGCCAGTTTTCTATGTTTGTCTGAGATTATACTAACATTGTGCGTCGCTTCCTCGCCTGAATGCACACAGAGACAACATTTATAACATTACAAAACAAAAATAAAAATAGGTAATACAATAGAGGTTTAAATATTTGTAAATTAAAAGTTCTGACAGAAAATGTAAAATACCGTATTATCGACTGACAAGTGTAGCGCTTAAACTTACCCTCGTTCAGTGCTTCTCTCGGGCCCTCCTCCCTGCTTTGGCCGTTATACGACTTCATTTCAACCTCCTTCACTGTCGAAGATGGCTCCTCTCTACTGGCACAGTCATCTGAATAAACAACAAATAAGTCTCATTCCTTTTCACAAAATGTATTTTATTATTTAAAAAATGTTAACAGAACAACATCCAACCTTTCGATTCCACATTGTCTGTCTGGTAATTCGTTGGTGAACCAAAAGCATATGGACTGCTCCTGTCCGGCGAGTACACCTAGATACATCGGATAATGAGGATAATTGGTCAATAATGCTCTGTGAACATTTGGGACAAATTCTCCTATTGGACAGTGTATTTGAACGGCCTTTTATTCTCTGCTATTCACACAGACAAAACAAACATGCGCATAAAAGTGAGAAATAAGCCCAATGTGTGTGTAAAAGCAAGAGGATGATGATTGTTTAATGAATCAGTGAATTAATCACAATTAAATAGTATCTTCCTTAGTATGTATATAGCCATCTAATAGAATGAGCCGGACCATATCAATCACTCACTTCATCAAAAGACGTGATGTTATTGCAGTCCGGCAGCTGTTTGCCCTGTCTATCTCTATTTGAAGACAGCTCCACCTGTAAAGGTCGGTTCATTCTCTGTGAGTCGACCACAGCGGCCTGCTCTGGCTCAGGTATGGATTCCAGGCCGTTTGGTGAACCTGCACCGCGCGTCAGGCTTAGAACAGGGACAGGAGGGCTCCTGCAGTCCTCAATGGAGTGCGGAAGTGACTCCTCATCCTCATGTGACTTATTGGTCTCCACGTCCACATCTGTCTCGCCAACGCTCTCCACGCTGCCTGGCGACAAGGACCTGTAGCTCGAGCTCTCGCTCAGGAAATCAGGTGACAGATACCCAGCTCGAGCCCCGTTGTACTTCCCCCGGTTACCGTACAGTTTGGCTATACTCTCCGCGTCTTTGATGACGGGTCTGAATGCGGAGACATAGCTAATCTTCCGGGGCAGAACAGGCATTTTACCGTCCATTGACCTCGCCTCATCCCCGGACTTGTCATCCTCATTCCGGGTGGACTGAGTGCTGGAGCACCGCTCACTATCCCCCAGGCTGTCCTTTGGTGCTTTGCTATTTCTGTCACCCTGCTCGGATGAGTCCAGCTCACTCTGTCTAGCGCACAGGACCTCCGATGGCTGTTTGGGCTGGGCCTGGTGCTGTGGCTGGGGGTGGGCCTGGTGCTGGGCCTGGTGCTGTGGCTGGGGCTGGGGGAAGGACGGTATGGGCAGGCCGTCTACAGTAGGCCAGAACATGGGGAAAGAGTGGTAGGCGCTGTCCTTGGTGCGCGGCCAGGAGAAGACGCCAGAGAGGTGGGCTTTATTCGGTTCCCCCATCACACCACTGTCATCCTTCTTCTGACACAACCCGAAGGCCGGAAACCCGTATGGGTGTGGGAAGAGAGGTGGAGGGATCTTCACGTTCTGTAGCATCCCGTAGCTTTTGCTGGGCACCGGGATAATGGGATAGCTGCGCGTGATGCTCGCCATACTCCCCATGCCTCCCCGGTTGTCCTCGCAGCGGAGGATTTTAGGGGGGATCTCCGGCGAGTCTCTCCGGAGCAGGTTGGGAGGTCCTTGGTGAGGTTTTAACAGAGAGGAACGTTCGGGCCCGTGGCGGTGCATGGGCAGCGTCCTCTTCCGGCTGCCCCCGTTGAACATGGCTTTGACGTCCTCCCACGCATGAGCTAAATCATCCGGTGAGCCCTTGTCGGTCAGTTTGAGGTGTCTCCTCCAGGAGTTAAAGTTAGCAGCGTCTGGCTGGGTATACTTGGATTCTGATGTTCGGTGAGAGTGAAATATGAACTTATTGGGAGAAAAATACATATTACAGAAAGAGCATTTGATGCACTTGGCTCGGGAGCTGTTGTACCTGGCTGGTATAAAGTTACCACGGCTCCCCCACGTGCACTCGTGGGAAACATCAAACGCGAAATTATCCGGTAGTTTTGGAGGGTTGTGGGCTCCGATAAACGATTTACAAAGCCTCTCTGCTTCGCGCTTTGTGATCATCCCGCAGCGCCTCGAGGAGATGGGCATGGCGCCCGCACGCCTCAGAATCTCCAGCTGGACCGGGGTGCATTGCACGCAGGTGATGCCCAGCGCCACACGCCGGTTATGGATCTCGTTATAGCTGTAGTTTTTCAGCAGAGTGTTGGAGATTTGCGCCAGGCACAGTCTCTCCTGGCCGTCCAGCACCAGGCAGACTATGGGTATTCCATACAGCGCGGTCTCGCTGACCTGGTTGGGTTTCAGGTTGGGGTTGAATGTTGGTCGGTTCTGTTTGGAGCTCGGTGGAGAGCAGCTGGAGTCCCGTACCACAGGTAACTGAGTAGGATTAGACTCCATCACTGGAAGTCTGCAGAAGACAGAAAAACAGTTATTATCATTAGAATGAAAATGTATGTTGTTTATTTTCGTTTTTAACCAATGAAAGCTAATTTATAAACAATCCTTATCCTCTTTCCAGATTCAAAAACATCAACAGTATTGTTATAACATTGATTAGCCTCCAACAACAGCAAATAATAATATTATTATTCTATTTATATTATTATTAATAATAACACTATCCCTTATCGTAATAATGATCCAATAGACTTAATTAACACATACTAATCATAAACAGGCTAGTAAACATGTTTGTTTACTGAAAATGCAATAGGCTAAATAATAAGAATTTCACGAGAAAGGTTTTGTGGTTCCTCCGGATAAAAAAAAAACGCCTATTTTCTCATTTGGATATTGGTCTATTAACCGCTTGCACAAGTCATTAACGGATGAGAGCTGGATTTAGCCCAGAGATGTGGAATATAGCTGAGCAGGGACAGCTAAGAGGCTAACACCGCACAGAGCAATAGGAGAATACACATTTAGCAATGCCAAGAAGCTAAACCAAGAGGATAGAACCTGTAAACACCTTTCTTTGTAAATACCAAGGTTCAGAAAAAACAGTCACTGAAAAGAGATAGAATTAAGATGTTTCAAGTAAATATTCGTTTAATTTTCGATGAAGTGACATGTAAGATTCACTTTTAATTCCGCATGAGATATATAATGCAGTTGATACTATTTAATTTTACAAAAGGCCATCCAATGAGCACGCAGATTAGTATCGCTGATTGCGTCAATATATTGATTGTTGTATGAAATTAAATGTATGGTTCTGAATGTACCCCAATGCATTAAGAATGTATGGTTCTGAATGTACCCCAATGCATTAAGAATGTATGGTTCTGAATGTACCCCAATGCATTAAGAATGTATGGTTCTGAATGTACCCCAATGCATTAAGAAATAATGTGATTTTCAATGACACAAAAAAGTAAAACGGATAAAACACGTTAATCCTTCCTTAAAGCGAAGCTTACCTTTTTGGACAGTGGAAAAACAAACAGTCCTTCTTTGTGCCAGCGACAGCAAAGCAGCTATTCACTGTGGTAGCCTAATTACACAAAGAGCAACATTCACTCCGTATATTCCCGTTGTTGAAGCAAAAATAAGATCGACATTGAATTGTACTGGAAGGTTTCTCCAATAATTATGTACCTGCCTCTGACTGCCCTCACTCGAGCCAGACTCGCTCTCTCTCTCTCTCTGTGTGTGTGCGGTGTGTGTGTGTGTGTGTGTGTGTGTGTGTGTGTGTGTGTGTGTGTGTGTGTGTGTGTGTGTGTGTGTGTGTGTGTGTGTGTGTGTGTGTGTGCGGTGTGTAAAGACAGTGTCCACGAGGTAGAGCGGAGCAGCCACCTCCGCTACAAAGACATTTCCCGCGACGCCCGCGACGCAGATCAAGTGACAGCTGAAATAATGGCAAGGCACACCCACTTAGTGCCAGCATCTTTACGTCAACCGTTTGCCTTCGCGATCAAAACTACCAGTGCTGTTCTAGGCCTGAGTACAATTTCGGCCCTGAATCATTTTCTATAAAATGTTAGGAGAAAGAGACAATAAAGACATACAGGGTTTGAACAATGATAATTACTGACTTGATGTCTTCCAACATTAATTTCAAGGTTAGTGGTACCTATGATTGATTGTCTCATATCCCCTCGCTCAACATATGAAATTCGTTATTAACAGGAGGCAGCTGTGTAATAGTTTTAGGCAACAGTCTATGGTAAGTGGATGTGTTAGCTAATGACTGTCCTGTTAGTGTTCTTTAATTATTTAAAACTCTTTATGCTGCGATCAATCACAGACGTTTCTCTCCTGCAGTCTCGTGATGAGAAATTGAAAGGCAATATAAAAAATATAAAATATATTTATTATCATCATCAAAATAAATAAATAAACGAAACTAAAAAGCTAAGCAGCTCTTGAAATATTTTATATCAAAAACAAATTCGTTTATGAATAAGACCTCTGCCATTTCATCTAAATATTCTATTCCAATTTGTAGATTTTCTCAAATAGGCCTATTCACATCCATATCAATTGTACATAGGCCTATAGACTGAGTCCATGTTTAGCTTATTCATATATTTTATGTATACATTATCAACGGTCTCTGACATGCTACAAGGTGTTCTAACCAGTATTTTATTTTACCTTTATTTTAACTAGGCAGGTCAGTTAAGAACACATTCTTATTTTCAATGACAGCCTAGTAACAGTGGGTTAACTGTCTTGTTCAGGAGCAGAACAAAATCATTTTACCTTGTCAGCTCGGGGATTCAATCTTGCAACCTTTCGGTCACTAGTCCAACGCTCTTACCACTAGGCTACCTGCTGGTTACTAGTCCAACACTCTAACCACTAGGCTACCTGATGGTTACTAGTCCAACACTCTAACCACTAGGCTACCTGCTGGTTACTAGTCCAACGCTCTAACCACTAGGCTACCTGATGGTTACTAGTCCAACACTCTAACCACTAGGCTACCTGCTGGTTACTAGTCCAACGCTCTAACCACTAGGCTACCTGCTGGTTACTGGTCCAACGCTCTAACCACTAGGCTACCTGCTGGTTACTAGTCCAACACTCTAACCACTAGGCTACCTGCTGGTTACTAGTCCAACACTAACCACTAGGCTACCTGCTGGTTACTAGTCCAACACTCTAACCACTAGGCTACCTGCTGCTGTCGACCCTAACCCTCTAACCACTAGGCTACCTGCTGGTTACTAGTCCAACGCTCTAACCACTAGGCTACCTGCTGGTTACTAGTCCAACACTCTAACCACTAGGCTACCTGCTGCTGTCGACCCTAACCCTCTAACCACTAGGCTACCTGCTGGTTACTAGTCCAACGCTCTAACCACTAGGCTACCTGCTGGTTACTAGTCCAACACTCTAACCACTAGGCTACCTGCTGCTGTCGACCCTAACACTCTAACCACTAGGCTACCTGCTGGTTACTAGTCCAACGCTCTAACCACTAGGCTACCTGCTGGTTACTAGTCCAACACTCTAACCACTAGGCTACCTGATGGTTACTAGTCCAACACTCTAACCACTAGGCTACCTGCTGGTTACTAGTCCAACACTCTAACCACTAGGCTACCTGCTGGTTACTAGTCCAACGCTCTAACCACTAGGCTACCTGCTGGTTACTAGTCCAACACTCTAACCACTAGGCTACCTGCTGGTTACTGTCCCAACACTCTACCCACTAGGCTACCTGCTGGTTACTAGTCCAACGCTCTAACCACTAGGCTACCTGCTGGTTACTAGTCCAACGCTCTAACCACTAGGCTACCTGCTGGTTACTGGTCCAACGCTCTAACCACTAGGCTACCTGCTGGTTACTAGTCCAACGCTCTAACCACTAGGCTACCTGCTGGTTACTAGTCCAACGCTCTAACCACTAGGCTACCTGCTGGTTACTAGTCCAACGCTCTAACCACTAGGCTACCTGCTGGTTACTGGTCCAACACTCTAACCACTAGGCTACCTGCTGGTTACTAGTCCAACGCTCTAACCACTAGGCTACCTGCTGGTTACTAGTCCAACACTCTAACCACTAGGCTACCTGCTGGTTACTGACCCAACGCTCTAACCACTAGGCTACCTACTGGTTACTGGTCCAACGCTCTAACCACTAGGCTACCTGCTGGTTACTAGTCCAACGCTCTAACCACTAGGCTACCTGCTGGTTACTAGTCCAACGCTCTAACCACTAGGCTACCTGCTGGTTACTAGTCCAACGCTCTAACCACTAGGCTACCTGCTGGTTACTGGTCCAACACTCTAACCACTAGGCTACCTGCTGGTTACCAGTCCAACGCTCTAACCACTAGGCTACCTGCTGGTTACTAGTCCAACACTCTAACCACTAGGCTACCTGCTGGTTACTGACCCAACGCTCTAACCACTAGGCTACCTACTGGTTACTGGTCCAACGCTCTAACCACTAGGCTACCCGCTGAATCATGGTGTTTGACATGCTACAAGGTGTTCTAACCATCATAGTGTTTCTGAAAGTGCTTTACCCAATCAGGCTGGTGATAATGACGACAACACAACCCGCCTCTAGCTGTTGCTGCAGCTACGCACTACATCATTCACCTAAATAAAACATGCATTGTTATTGAAATGCTATGTGTACTGGGATTTGGCATGTGGTAAAATAGACTGGCAGCGAAGACACATTGATATTGAATGTAGGTTCACAAGATGGAGTACGGGTTACAGGCCACTGGGTTACAGGCCATATGTTGCGTTCCCACGGACTCTCTTTCTCTCAACAGACCAGCAGCCACCGCCTCCAGATAGTTATGCGTTTTGACAATGATCCGGCTGTTTTAACGGTCGTTCAATCATTAGCAACATATAACACATTGCAACCCCCATAACGTTAAAGATTTACAGACAAATGGAATACAGATTTGTTAAAAATGAATATTGTTTTTAGTAATTTGGGAAACTATAGGCCTATATCCAAAATAAGGTGTAAAGTGAAGATTGGTTTGCATCTAACATTGACAATCCATTGTAGTCTTAACGTTTTCATGTCGTTGACCAAAGCAGTCAGTGAGCGCATGTCTGTTACCGTTTTGGCCCTGGCACGCGGAATGCCGTTAGCCCGGGTCCTCTGTAATGTTGATGCAGGTGTGTGACCGGATAATTCACCGCGCACCCACCGGTCCATATTGACTTCCACTAGCATGATACTTTCCTCCTCCCCTCCGACAATTATTACAATTTTGTTCTGTAATTATTTATCTCTCTAAATGATTAGCCAGGTGGATTCCGTACTGTCAGCCATTGTCTTGTAGAATCAGGAGGAACTGGGTGTTTAAGTTAAGCTGTAGTTTAGCACAGCTGTATGTTCTGAAACAGCACGTTTTGACCGTTTAAAATCAGGGAAATCTCTTTGTTTTGAAGCTATATGTCTGATATTAACTTGGTCCATATGTAACCTAGAGAATAAACTGCACCGGAATACCTGTATTGTTTGAACGGATTAAAGCTTTTAAATATTTGTATGCAAAATTTGACATCGAAAAAGTGTGAATCAATAGTCTTAATGATAATAGTATAAAATTGTAAAATAAAATTATTAGAACTTTCATGAAATTGTGATTAAGATTATTTCTAGCATCAATCATTTGATGGACGCAATCTTGATGTCTTGTAAAATGGCACCAAATGCGTCAGTTTTTGCAATACATTTACCCAACGTCTAAACGGGTGATAGGCTATACGAATAAGTAGAATGCATATTAAAGGGGCAATCCGCAGCTGCTACATCCATTTTTTTTTGTAAACAAATGAACAATATGTACCCAGAGATTGTTGAAGAATACAACGTATAAATGTCTCACGAGTTCAACTGTCACAACCCATCAAAACCCAATGTTTGTCAACAAAGTAAATGCAAACAAATAGTATATATCCTCAAAACATGTTTCAAACTAACGCTGACATCATGGGTGGTCTGTTCCTGTATCCAGGGCTCTGTCTATGAATTTGAGAGTGGTTACCTTTCTCCAGCCCCATACCTCATAGTTTTACCGAAACAGGAGCGGGGATGCGCTTTGTTATTGTTTCAAGTGCTGATTGCTGCTTTAGAGAATAGAATAAAAAAACGAATAATAAAGTCCTAAACCCTTTTAAACCTGAAAAATAGTAACCCTATAAGAATATTATGCGAAATGTTGTCGTGCTGTTAAAACGGGGAAAAAAAGCAAACGGAAGTTATTCTTTGCTATACAGGCAGAGGGCTGCTAATAACACATTGAGTTGTACCGTTTTGTCAGTCAGAGGTGGTCCCATCTGTCAGAGCGAGGCGTCACAGCGCCTGAATGGACGAGACATTGCTTTGTCAGGTCGTCGGCTGCATACGCCTCAGGTCAACAGGGGATTGTAGCCTAATAGCCCACCTCCACGTTGGACGAGATGCTTCTCCTTTTTAGTACAATGAAAGCGGCGAGAAAAAAAGGTTAACCAATGTATGTTATTACACCGCCGATTTAATAATAGTAAATAATCTATTGTATCAATATTCAGTAAGCCCATAAGAACCATGAAATGCTGACCCATTTCTTTAAAGCTTGCTTCAATGGCATTAGAATGAATTACATTTATTTATCCATAATCATTCCTCACTATTTGTGAAATGTTAAACCTTAGGCTACCAATATTCGTTTTAGGAAAACATATTTAGAATTAATTAATAAATCAGGTGTTTGAGAATTTTTGTGTTACTCTAAAATAACAACATGTTATAATGTTATAATGTTATATTTTATATGTTATATGTTATAATGTTATGTTATAATGTTATAATGTTATAATGTTATGTTATAATGTTATAATGTTATATGTTCTAATGTTATGTTATAATGTTATATGTTATAATGTTATGTTATAATGTTATAATGTTATATGTTCTAATGTTATGTTATAATGTTATGTTATAATGTTATGTTATAATGTTATAATGTTATAATGTTATAATGTTATTATGTTATTATGTTATAATGTTATGTTATAATGTTATAATGTTATTATGTTATTATGTTATAATGTTATGTTATAATGTTATAATGTTATTATGTTATTATGTTATTATGTTATTATGTTATAATGTTATAATGTTATAATGTTATAATGTTATTATGTTATTATGTTATAATGTTATGTTATAATGTTATAATGTTATTATGTTATTATGTTATTATGTTATTATGTTATAATGTTATAATGTTATAATGTTATAATGTTATAATGTTATTATGTTATTATGTTATTATGTTATAATGTTATGTTATAATGTTATAATGTTATTATGTTATTATGTTATAATGTTATTATGTTATAATGTTATAATGTTATAATGTTATTATGTTATTATGTTATTATGTTATTATGTTATAATGTTATAATGTTATATGTTCTAATGTTATGTTATAATGTTATAATGTTATAATGTTATTATGTTATTATGTTATAATGTTATTATGTTATTATGTTATTATGTTATAATGTTATTATGTTATAATGTTATAATGTTATGTTATAATGTTATAATGTTATGTTATAATGTTGTTATGTTATAATGTTATTATGTTATATGTTATATGTTATAATGTTATAATGTTATGTTATAATGTTGTTATGTTATAATGTTATTATGTTATTATGTTATAATGTTATTATGTTATAATGTTATGTTATAATGTTATAATGTTATAATGTTATTATGTTCTAATGTTATTATGTTATAATGTTATTATGTTATTATGTTATAATGTTATTATGTTATTATGTTCTAATGTTATTATGTTATAATGTTATAATGTTATTATGTTATTATGTTATAATGTTATTATGTTATTATGTTATTATGTTATAATGTTATAATGTTATAATGTTATGTTATAATGTTATAATGTTATGTTATAATGTTATAATGTTATAATGTTATTATGTTATTATGTTCTAATGTTATTATGTTATAATGTTATTATGTTATTATGTTATTATGTTATTATGTTATAATGTTATTATGTTATTATGTTCTAATGTTATTATGTTATAATGTTCTAATGTTATTATGTTCTAATGTTATTATGTTATAATGTTCTAATGTTATTATGTTATTATGTTATTATGTTATAATGTTATTATGTTATTATGTTATTATGTTTAATGTTATTATGTTATATGTTCTAATGTTCTAATGTTATTATGTTATATGTTCTAATGTTATAATGTTATAATGTTATTATGTTATTATGTTATAATGTTATTATGTTATTATGTTATTATGTTATATGTTCTAATGTTCTAATGTTCTAATGTTATTATGTTATTATGTTATTATGTTATAATGTTATGTTATAATGTTATTATGTTATAATGTTATTATGTTATTATGTTATTATGTTTAATGTTATAATGTTATAATGTTATTATGTTCTAATGTTATAATGTTATAATGTTATTATGTTATTATGTTATAATGTTATTATGTTATTATGTTATTATGTTATATGTTCTAATGTTCTAATGTTCTAATGTTATTATGTTATTATGTTATTATGTTATAATGTTATGTTATAATGTTATTATGTTATAATGTTATTATGTTGTTATGTTATTATGTTATAATGTTATTATGTTATTATGTTATTATGTTATTATGTTATTATGTTATAATGTTATTATGTTATTATGTTATTATGTTATAATGTTATAATGTTGTTATGTTATTATGTTATAATGTTATTATGTTATTATGTTATTATGTTATTATGTTATTATGTTATAATGTTATAATGTTATTATGTTATTATGTTATTATGTTATAATGTTATTATGTTATTATGTTATTATGTTATAATGTTATTATGTTATTATGTTATTATGTTATAATGTTATGTTATAATGTTATTATGTTATTATGTTATAATGTTATTATGTTATTATGTTATATGTTCTAATGTTATGTTATAATGTTATGTTATAATGTTATTATGTTATTATGTTATTATGTTATTATGTTATTATGTTATAATGTTATAATGTTATTATGTTATAATGTTATTATGTTATAATGTTATGTTATTATGTTATAATGTTATGTTATAATGTTATAATGTTATAATGTTATAATGTTATAATGTTATTATGTTATAATGTTATAATGTTATAATGTTATTATGTTATTATGTTATAATGTTATGTTATAATGTTATAATGTTATAATGTTATAATGTTATAATGTTATTATGTTATAATGTTATAATGTTATTATGTTATAATGTTATAATGTTATAATGTTATGTTATAATGTTATAATGTTATGTTATAATGTTATAATGTTATAATGTTATTATGTTATAATGTTATAATGTTATTATGTTATAATGTTATAATGTTATAATGTTATGTTATAATGTTATAATGTTATGTTATAATGTTATAATGTTATTATGTTATTATGTTATTATGTTATTATGTTATTATGTTATAATGTTATTATGTTATTATGTTGTTATGTTATTATGTTATTATGTTATTATGTTATAATGTTATAATGTTATAATGTTATTATGTTATAATGTTATAATGTTATAATGTTATGTTATAATGTTATAATGTTATGTTATAATGTTATAATGTTATAATGTTATAATGTTATAATGTTATTATGTTATAATGTTATAATGTTATTATGTTATAATGTTATAATGTTATAATGTTATGTTATAATGTTATGTTATAATGTTATTATGTTATAATGTTATAATGTTATAATGTTATTATGTTATAATGTTATAATGTTATTATGTTATAATGTTATAATGTTATAATGTTATGTTATAATGTTATGTTATAATGTTATTATGTTATAATGTTATAATGTTATAATGTTATAATGTTATTATGTTATAATGTTATAATGTTATTATGTTATAATGTTATTATGTTATAATGTTATTATGTTATAATAGTCTTCTCCTGGATCCACGTGCAGAACATAAGTTATGCCACAGCAGGTTAAGATAAATTATGCCACAGCAGGTTAAGATAAATTATGCCACAGCAGGTTAAGATAAATTATGCCACAGCAGGTTAAGATAAGTTATGCCACAGCAGGTTAAGATAAATTATGCCACAGCAGGTTAAGAGACATTATGCCACAGCAGGTTAAGAGACATTATGCCACAGCAGGTTAAGATAAATTATGCCACAGCAGGTTAAGATAAATTATGCCACAGCAGGTTAAGAGACATTATGCCACAGCAGGTTAAGAGACATTATGCCACAGCAGGTTAAGATAAATTATGCCACAGCAGGTTAAGATAAATTATGCCACAGCAGGTTAAGATAAATTATGCCACAGCAGGTTAAGATAAGTTATGCCACAGCAGGTTAAGAGATGTTATGCCACAGCAGGTTAAGAGACGTTATGCCACAGCAGGTTAAGAGACGTTATGCCACAGCAGGTTAAGATAAATTATGCCACAGCAGGTTAAGAGACGTTATGCCACAGCAGGTTAAGAGACGTTATGCCACAGCAGGTTAAGATAAATTATGCCACAGCAGGTTAAGAGACGTTATGCCACAGCAGGTTAAGAGACATTATGCCACAGCAGGTTAAGATAAATTATGCCACAGCAGGTTAAGATAAGTTATGCCACAGCAGGTTAAGAGACGCTATGCCACAGCAGGTTAAGAGACGTTATGCCACAGCAGGTTAAGATAAATTATGCCACAGCAGGTTAAGATAAGTTATGCCACAGCAGGTTAAGAGACGCTATGCCACAGCAGGTTAAGATAAATTATGCCACTTTATGCCACAGCAGGTTAAGATAAGTTATGCCACAGCAGGTTAAGATAAGTTATGCCACAGCGGGTTAAGAGACGCTATGCCACAGCAGGTTAAGATAAGTTATGCCACAGCAGGTTAAGATAAGTTATGCCACAGCGGGTTAAGAGACGCTATGCCACAGCAGGTTAAGATAAGTTATGCCACAGCAGGTTAAGATAAGTTATGCCACAGCAGGTTAAGATAAGTTATGCCACAGCAGGTTAAGATAAGTTATGCCACAGCGGGTTAAGAGACGCTATGCCACAGCAGGTTAAGATAAATTATGCCACAACAGGTTAAGATAAATTATGCCACTTTATGCCACAGCAGGTTAAGACAAGTTATGCCACAGCAGGTTAAGATAAGTTATGCCACAGCAGGTTAAGATAAGTTATGCCACAGCGGGTTAAGAGACGCTATGCCACAGCGGGTTAAGAGACGCTATGCCACAGCGGGTTAAGAGACGTTATGCCACAGCGGGTTAAGATAAGTTATGCCACAGCGGGTTAAGATAAGTTATGCCACAGCGGGTTAAGAGACGCTATGCCACAGCGGGTTAAGAGACGCTATGCCACAGCGGGTTAAGATAAGTTATGCCACAGCGGGTTAAGAGACGTTATGCCACAGCGGGTTAAGATAAGTTATGCCACAGCGGGTTAAGATAAGTTATGCCACAGCGGGTTAAGATAAGTTATGCCACAGCGGGTTAAGATAAGTTATGCCACAGCAGGTTAAGATAAGTTATGCCACAGCGGGTTAAGATAAGTTATGCCACAGCGGGTTAAGATAAGTTATGCCACAGCAGGTGAAAATAAGTTATGCCACAACAGGTGAAGATAATTTATGCCACAGCAGGTTAAGATAATTTATGCCACAGCAGGTTAAGATAAGTTATGCCACAGCAGGTTAAGAGACATTATGCCACAGCAGGTTAAGATAAGTTACGCCACAGCAGGTTAAGATAAGTTATGCCACAGCAGGTTAAGATAAGTTATACCACAACAGGTTAAGATAAGTTATGCCACAGCAGGTTAAGATAAGTTATGCCACAGCAGGTTAAGAGACGCTATGCCACAGCAGGTTAAGATAAGTTATGCCACAGCAGGTTAAGATAAGTTATGCCACAGCAGGTTAAGAGACGTTATGCCACAGCAGGTTAAGATAAATTATGCCACAGCAGGTTAAGATAAATTATGCCACAGCAGGTTAAGATAATTTATGCCACAGCAGGTTAAGATAAGTTATGCCACAGCAGGTTAAGATAAGTTATGCCACAGCAGGTTAAGATAAATTATGCCACAGCAGGTTAAGATAATTTATGCCACAGCAGGTTAAGATAAGTTATGCCACAGCAGGTTAAGATAAGTTATGCCACAGCAGGTTAAGATAAGTTAGGCCAAAGCAGGTTAAGATAAGTTATGCCACAGCAGGTTAAGATAAATTATGCCACAGCAGGTTAAGAGACGTTATGCCACAGCAGGTTAAGAGACGTTATGCCACAGCAGGTTAAGATAAGTTATGCCACAGCAGGTTAAGATAAGTTATGCCACAGCAGGTTAAGATAATTTATGCCACAGCAGGTTAAGATAAGTTATGCCACAGCAGGTTAAGATAAATTATGCCACAGCAGGTTAAGATAATTTATGCCACAGCAGGTTAAGTTATGCCACAGCAGGTTAAGATAAGTTATGCCACAGCAGGTTAAGATAAGTTAT
This sequence comes from Salvelinus fontinalis, assembly GCF_029448725.1. Lineage (NCBI taxonomy): Eukaryota > Metazoa > Chordata > Actinopteri > Salmoniformes > Salmonidae > Salvelinus > Salvelinus fontinalis. Next base: position 1,765,903 of record NC_074673.1, read on the forward strand.
GCCACAGCAGGTTAAGATAAGTTATGTCACAGCAGGTTAAGATAAGTTATGCCACAGCAGGTTAAGATAAATTATGCCACAGCAGGTTAAGATAAATTATGCCACAGCAGGTTAAGATAAATTATGCCACAGCAGGTTAAGATAAGTTAGGCCAAAGCAGGTTAAGATAAATTATGCCACAACAGGTTAAGATAAATTATGCCACAGCAGGTTAAGATAAATTATGCCACAACAGGTTAAGATAAGTTATGCCACAGCAGGTTAAGATAAATTATGCCACAACAGGTTAAGATAAGTTATGCCACAGAGAGGAGATAACATTTTGCAGTTTTAATGAGGCTGTGGGGCGCTGTTGTCACTATTTATGCTAATCGTGTAATTTTTGAAACGGCTTCCCACAAAATTCTTGATCGTACAATATGCATATTATTATTATTATTGGATAGAAAACAGTCTATAGTTTCTATAGGAGTTGAAATTTTGTCTCTAAGTGGAACAGAACCCATTCTACAGCAATTTCCCTGACATGGAGTCAGATTTCAGAAATGTTGGCCCCTGATCTGGAGTCAGTTAAAAGGCCACAGTTATTGCTATGACTATACGGACACTTCTTACGTCTTCCCCTGGATGCCTTTACGTGATGACGATTTGAATGGGGTCGATTGCGCGTTCACAGGCACTACAAATTAAAAAACCCTGTAGCTAGGAACTCTTTTCTTGCTGCGTTATGCGCCTGGAGGACATCGACCCGCACTTGTTCCAAGCATTAGTGGAGGGAGTAATATTACTCTGGTCATGTTTCTACTCGTTATAGGAGTTAAAAACATCATAAGGTAGTTAATTTAAAGCGTTTTATAGCAATTTATATCCGTTTAGTGCGATTTTGGGACATTTATTTCTGAAACGCTGTGAATTGCTGGGCACGCTTCCAGTTCATCCCGAACGCAGTTGGCATTTCCACATGGCAAGAGGACAGCTTTCCACCAAAAGACGATTAGACCCAAGAAAGGATCCTTTGCCCAAGATACTGATGGAAGAACAGCTCAAAGTAGGACATTTTTATTATGATAAATCGTGTTTCTGTCGAAACATTTTAGTGGCTTAGGACGCCATGTTTTTTGACGTAGCTTCGCTTGGCGCAAACTGTATTGAAAAGTAAGGATAATTTAAAAAATGTAATTCCGCGATTGTATTAAGAATTAAATTGTCTATCAATCCCTGTCCACCCTATATTTTTTAGTCACGTTTATGAGTATTTATGTATAAGAGTAGATCACTGTCTAATATGGCGCACGGACATTTTCTCACCAGCTGGGCTACATTTCACATTGTCTAACCATGATTTTGGTGGCTAAATATGCACATTTTCGATCAAACTCTATATGGATTGTGTAATATGATGTTACAGGAGTGTCATCTGAAGAATTCTGAGAAGGTTAGTGAAAAAATTAATATATTTTGGCGATGTTGACGTTATCGCTCACTTTGGCTAGAATCAATGCTGGGCTGCTATGTGCTATGTGCTATGCTAATATAACGATTTATTGTGTTTTCGCTGTAAGACACTTAGAAAATCTGAAATATTGTCTGTATTCACAGGATCTGTGTCTTTCGATTCGTGTATGCTGTGTATTTTTACGAAATGTTTGATGATTAGTAAGTAGGTAAACACGTTGCTCTATGTAGTTATTCTAGTCCATTTGTGACGGTGGGTGCAATTGTAACCTATGCCATCTACCTGAAATATGCACATTTTTCTAACAAAACCTATCCTATCCCATACCATAAATATGTTATCAGACTGTCATCTGATGAGTTTTTTTCTTGGTTAGGGGCTATAAATATCTTAGTTTAGCCGAATTGGTGATAGCTACTGGTGTTGGTGGACAAATAAAAGATGGTGGATTATGCTAATGTATTTTTAGGTAATAGATTTACATCTTTACATATTGTGTCTTCCCTGTAAAACATTTTAAAAATCGGACATGTTGGCTGGATTCACAAGATCTGTGTCTTTCATTAGCTGTATTGGACTTTAATGTGTGAAAGTTAAATATTTAAAAAAAATTTTTTTTTTGAATTTCGCGGCACTGGTTTTTCAGTGGGGGTGGGGGGGGAGTGCCGCTAGCGGCACCCTCAGCCTAGACAGGTTAAAGCTTATTTCCTGCAATTCACACACACACACACACGCACACGCACACGCACACACCCTCTGATTCTGAGACAGAAAAGCTGTTTTGAAAGTGTATCTTCTCTTCAGGCTCCCTAGAGGTTAGAGGAGTCACTACAGACCCTGGTTCAATTCCAGGCTGTATCACAGAGCCTAGAGGCTAGAGGAGTCACTACAGACCCTGGTTCAATTCCAGACTGTATCATAGAGCCTAGAGGTTAGAGGAGTCACTACAGACCCTGGTTCAATTCCAGGCTGTTTCACAGAGCCTAGAGGCTAGAGGAGTCACTACAGACCCTGGTTCAATTCCAGGCTGTTTCACAGAGCCTAGAGGCTAGAGGAGTCACTACAGACCCTGGTTCAATTCCAGGCTGTTTCACAGAGCCTAGAGGCTAGAGGAGTCACTACAGACCCTGGTTCCATTCCAGGCTGTATCACAGAGGCTAGAGGCTAGAGGAATGACTACAGACCCTGATTCCATTCCAGGCTGTATCACAGAGGCTAGAGGAGTCACTACAGACCCTGGTTCCATTCCAGGCTGTATCACAGCGGCTAGAGGCTAGAGGAGTCACTACAGACCCTGGTTCCATTCCAGGCTGTATCACAGAGGCTAGAGGAGTCACTACAGACCCTGGTTCCATTCCAGGCTGTATCACAACCGGCCGTGATTGGGAGTCCCATAGGACGGCGCACAATTGGCCCAGCGTCTTCCGGGTAGGTTTTGGCCGGTGTAGGCCGTCATTGTAAATGTTCTTAACTGACTTGCCTAGTTAAATAAAGTATAAATAAAACCTAAAATAAATTAAATAAAGTAAAGTTCCCTGATTTAAAAACAGAGCTGTATCACACCATGATAATCACCTCAACACTAGTCACATAAAAGTCCCGGCCGTGGGGAAATCTAACTTACTCTTTAATTCTTTTGATAGGCTTTTTAATCTAAGATTCATTTATGCGTTCTTAAATAACTCTACATATGATTAATATGCTTGGAAATTAAAAGGAGACTAAAGCAATTATAACAAGGGGCCAGTCATCACCTCATTAGACAGTTTTGGGAGGATGGAGCGATGCAGTGTGTGTGCATTCGTTGTCTACATAAGGCATTAAGAATTGGAAAGAGAGATATAGTTTTTCTGAGGGACGACCCACTCTGATTGTTTCATCCGTGTGTGAGAGAGAGAGAGAGAGAGAGAGAGAGAGAGAGAGAGAGAGAGAGAGAGAGAGAGAGAGAGAGAGAGAGAGAGAGAGAGAGAGAGAGAGAGAGAGAGAGAGAGAGAGAGAGAGAGAGAGAGAGAGAGAGAGAGAGAGAGAGAGAGAGAGAGAGAGAGAGAGAGAGAGAGAGAGAGAGAGAGAGAGAGAGAGAGAGAGAGAGAGAGAGAGAGAGAGAGAGAGAGAGAGAGAGAGAGAGAGAGAGAGAGAGAGAGAGAGAGAGAGAGAGATTTCGTTTTTCTGAGAGGCGGCCCACTCTGATTATTTCCTCAGTGGGAGTCTATGATGATGTTTTGTCTCTTATCTCCTATTTAACATCAGCGTGTGTCACGCCTTGACCTTAGAGAGCCTTTTTATGTCTCTCTTTGGTTAGGTCAGGGTGTGATTTGGGTGGGCATTCTAGTTTTTCTATTTCTTTGTTGGCCGGGTATGGTTCCCAATCAGAGGCAGCTGTCTATCGTTGTCTCTGATTGAGGATCATACTTAGGCAGCCTTTTCCCACCTTTAGTTTTGGGATCTCGTTTTTGTGTAGCCGCCTGTAAGCAGCCCAGAACGTCACGTTTCGTTTGTGCTTGTTTGTTTTGTTTGGCGAGTTTCGATTGATTAAAATATGTGGAACTCTACGCACGCTGCGCCTTGGTCCATTCATTTCGACGAGCGTGACAGCGTGAAAATATTTTTTGTCAGTCAGCTATTGTGAAAGGAAAAAGGAATAGAAAGGGAGGAGAGGAATAGAAAGGGAGGAAAGGAGAGGAATAGAAAGGGATGAGAGGAATAGAAAGGGACGAGAGGAATAGAAAGGGACGAGAGGAATAGAAAGGGAGGAGAGGAATAGAAAGGGAGGAGAGGAATAGAAAGGGAGGAGAGGAATAGAAAGGGAGGAAGGGAATAGAAAGGGAGGAGATGAATAGAAAGGGAGGAGAGGAATAGAAAGGGAGGAGAAGAATAGAAAGAGAGGAGAGGAATAGAAAGGGATGAGAGGAATAGAAAGGGATGAGAGGAATAGAAAGGGAGGAGAGGAATAGAAAGGGAGGAGAGGACTAGAAAGAGAGGAGTGCAATAGAAAGGGAGGAGAGGACTAGAAAGGGAGGAGAGGAATAGAAAGGGAGGAGATGAATAGAAAGGGAGGAGAGGAATAGAAAGGGAGGAGAGGAATAGAAAGAGAGGAGAGGAATAGAAAGGGATGAGATGAATAGAAAGGGAGGAGAGGAATAGAAAGGGAGGAGAGGAATAGAAAGGGAGGAGAGGACTAGAAAGAGAGGAGTGCAATAGAAAGGGAGGAGAGGACTAGAAAGAGAGGAGAGGAGTGGAATAGAAAGGGAGGAGAGGAATAGAAAGGGAGGAGGGGACTAGAAAGAGAGGACAGGAATAGGAAGAAAGGAAAGGAATAGAAAGAGAGGAGAGGAATAGGAAGGGAGGAGAGGAATAGAAAAAGAGAGGAGGGGAATAGAAAGGGAGGAGAGGAATAGAAAGAAAGGAGAGGAGTGGAATAGAAAGGGAGGAGAGGACTAGAAAGAGAGGAGAGGAATAGAAAGGGAGAAGAGGAATGAAATGGAGGAGAGGAGTGGAGAAGAAAAAGAGAGGAGTGGAATAGAAAGGGAGGAGAGGAATAGAAAGGGAGGAGAGGAATAGAAAGGGAGGAGAGGAGTGGAATAGAAATGGAGGAGAGGACTAGAAAGAGAGGAGAGGAATAGAAAGGGAGAAGAGGAATGAAAGGGAGGAGAGGACTAGAAAGAGAGGAGTGGAAAAGAAAAAGAGAGGAGTGGAATAGAAAGGGAGGATGGGACTAGAAAGAGAGGACAGGAATAGGAAGGAAGGAAAGGAATAGAAAGAGAGGAGAGGAATAGAAAAAGAGAGGAGAGGAATAGAAAGGGAGGAGAGGAATAGAAAGAAAGGAGAGTAGTGGAATAGAAAGGGAGGAGAGGACTAGAAAGAGAGGAGAGGAATAGAAAGGGAGAAGAGGAATAGAAAGAAAGGAGAGGAGTGGAATAGAAAGGGGGGAGAGTACTAAAAAGAGAGGAGAGGAATAGAAAGGGAGAAGAGGAATGAAAGGGAGGAGAGGACTAGAAAGAGAGGAGTGGAAAAGAAAAAGCGAGGAGTGGAATAGAAAGGGAGGACATGAATAGAAAGGGAGGACAGGAATAGAAAGGGAGGACAGGAATAGAAAGGGAGGAAAGGAATAGAATAAGAAGAGAGGAATAGAAAGAGAGGAGAGGAATAGAAAGGGAGGAGAGGATTAGAAAGAAAGGAGAGGAATAGAAAGGGAGGAGAGGAATAGAAAGGGAGGAGAGGAATAGAAAGGGAGGAGAGAAATAGAAAGGGAGGAGAGGAATGAAATGGAGGAGAGGAGTGGAAAAGAAAAAGAGAGGAGTGGAATAGAAAGGGAGGAGAGGAATAGAAAGGGAGGAGGGGAATATAAAGGGAGGAGAGGAGTGGAATAGAAAGGGAGGAGAGGACTAGAAAGAGAGGAGAGGAATAGAAAGGGAGAAGAGGAATGAAAGGGAGGAGAGGACTAGAAAGAGAGGAGTGGAAAAGAAAAAGAGAGGAGTGGAATAGAAAGGGAGGACAGGAATAGAAAGGGAGGACAGGAATAGAAAGGGAGGAGAGAACTAGAAAGAGAGGAGAGGAAAAGAAAGGGAGAAGAGGAATAGAAAGAAAGGAGAGGAGTGGAATAGAAAGGGAGGAGAGGACTAGAAAGAGAGGAGAGGAATAGAAAGGGAGAGGAGGAATGAAAGGGAGGAGAGGACTAGAAAGAGAGGAGTGGAAAAGAAAAAGAGAGGAGTGGAATAGAAAGGGGGGACATGAATAGAAAGGGAGGACAGGAATAGAAAGGGAGGAAAGGAATAGAATAAGAGGAGAGGAATAGAAAGGGAGGAGAGGAATAGAAAGGGAGGAGAGGAATAGAAAGAAAGGAGAGGAATAGAAAGGGAGGAGATGTATAGAAAGGGAGGAGAGGAATAGAAAGGGAGGAGAGGAATAGAAAGGGAGGAGGGGACTAGAAAGAGAAGAGAGCAATAGAAAGGGAGGAGGGGACTAGAAAGAGAGGAGAGCAATAGAAAGGGAGGAGAGGACTAGAAAGAGAGGAGAGCAATAGAAAGGGAGGAGAGGACTAGAAAGAGAGGAGAGGAGTGGAATAGAAAGGGAGGAGAGGACTAGAAAGAGAGGAGAGGAATAGAAAGGGAGAAGAGGAATGAAATGGAGGAGAGGAGTGGAAAAGAAAAAGAGAGGAGTGGAATAGAAAGGGAGAAGAGGAATGAAAGGGAGAAGTGGAATAGAAAGGGAGGACAGGAATAGAAAGGGAGGACAGGAATAGAAAGAAGGACAGGAATAGAAAGGGAGGAAAGGAATAGAATAAGAGGAGAGGAATAGAAAGGGAGGAGAGGAAGAGAAAAAGAGAGTAGAGGAATAGAAAGGGAGGAGAGGAAGAGAAAGAAAGGAGAGGAATTGAAAGGGAGAAGAGGAATAGAAAGGGAGGAGAGGAATAGAAAGGGAGGAGAGGAATAGAAAGGGAGAAGAGGAATAGAAAGGGAGGAGAGGAATAGAAAGGGAGGAGAGGAAGAGAAAGGGAGGAGAGGAAGAGAAAGAAAGGAGAGGAATTGAAAGGGAGAAGAGGAATAGAAAGGGAGGAGAGGAATAGAAAGGGAGGAGAGGAATAGAAAGGGAGAAGAGGAATAGAAAGGGAGGAGAGGAATAGAAAGGGAGGAGAGGAATAGAAAGGGAGGAGAGGAATAGAAAGGGAGGAGAGGAATAGAAAAAGAGGAGAGGAGTGGAATAGAAAGAGAGGAAAGGAGTGGAATAGAAAGAGAGGAGAGGAAAGGAATAGAAAGAGAGGAGAGGAATAGAAAGGGAGGAGAGGAATAGAAAAAGAGTAGAGGAGTGGAATAGAAAAAGAGGAGAGGAGTGGAATAGAAAGAGAGGAGAGGAAAGGAATAGAAAGAGAGGAGAGGAGTGTAGTAGAAAGAGAGGAGAGGACTAGAAAGAGAGGAGAGGAGTGGAATAGAAAGAGAGGAGAGGACTAGAAAGAGAGGAGAGGAGTGGAATAGAAAGAGAGGAGATGAGTGGAATAGAAAGAGAGGAGAGGAAAGGAATAGAAAGAGAGAAGAGGAGTGTAGTAGAAAGAGAGGAGAGGACTAGAAAGAGAGGAGAGGAGTGGAATAGAAAGAGAGGAGTGGAATAGAAAGAGAGGAGAGGAGTGGAATAGAAAGAGAGGAGATGAGTGGAATAGAAAGAGAGGAGTGGAATAGAAAGGGGGGACAGGAATAGAAAGGGAGGACAGGAATAGAAAGAAGGACAGGAATAGAAAGGGAGGAAAGGAATAGAATAAGAAGAGAGGAATAGAAAGGGAGGAGAGGAAGAGAAAAAGAGAGTAGAGGAATAGAAAGGGAGGAGAGGAAGAGAAAGAAAGGAGAGGAATTGAAAGGGAGAAGAGGAATAGAAAGGGAGGAGAGGAATAGAAAAAGAGAGGAGTGGAATAGAAAGGGAGGAGAGGAATAGAAAGGGAGGAGAGGAATAGAAAAAGAGAGGAGTGGAATAGAAAGGGAGGAGAGGAAGAGAAAGGGAGGAGAGGAAGAGAAAGAAAGGAGAGGAATTGAAAGGGAGAAGAGGAATAGAAAGGGGGGAGAGGAATAGAAAGGGAGGAGAGGAATAGAAAGAAAGGAGAGGAATAGAAAGGGAGGAGAGGAATAGAAAGGGAGGAGAGGAATAGAAAGGGAGGAGTGGAATAGAAAGGGAGGAGAGGAATAGAAAGGGAGGAGAGGAATAGAAAAAGGGAGGAGTGGAATAGAAAAAGATAGGAGTGGAATAGAAAGGGAGGAGAGGAATAGAAAGGGAGGAGAGGAATAGAAAAAGAGGAGAGGAGTGGAATAGAAAGAGAGGAGAGGAGTGGAATAGAAAGAGAGGAGAGGAAAGGAATAGAAAGAGAGGAGAGGAGTGGAGTAGAAAGAGAGGAGAGGACTAGAAAGAGAGGAGAGGAGTGGAATAGAAAGAGAGGAGAGGACTAGAAAGAGAGGAGAGGAGTGGAATAGAAAGAGAGGAGAGGAGTGGAATAGAAAGAGAGGAGAGAGGCCTCCCGGGTGGCGCAGTGGTCTAGAGCACTGCATCGCAGTGCTAACTGCGCCACCAGAGTCTCTGGGTTCGCCCCCAGGCTCTGTCGCAGCCGGCCGCGACCGGGAGGTCCGTGGGGCGACGCACAATTGGCATAGCGTCGTCCGGGTTAGGGAGGGTTTGGCCGGTAGGGATATCCTTGTCTCATCGCGCTCCAGCGACTCCTGTGGCGGGCTGGGCGCAGTGCGCGCTAACCAAGGGGGCCAGGTACACGGTGTTTCCTCTGACACATTGGTGCGGCTGGCTTCCGGGTTGGAGGCGCGCTGTGTTAAAGAAGCAGTGCGGCTTGGTTGGGTTGTGCTTCGGAGGACGCATGGCTTTCGACCTTCGTCTCTCCCGAGCCCGTACGGGAGTTGTAGCGATGAGACAAGATAGTAATTACTAGCGATTGGATACCACGAAAATTGGGGAGAAAATAGGATAAAATTTAAAAAGAAAAAAAAAAAAAAAAAAAAAAGAAAGAGAGGAGAGGACTAGGAATAGAAAGAGAGGAGAGGAGTGGAATAGAAAGAGAGGAGAGGAAAGGAATAGAAAGAGAGGAGAGGAAAGGAATAGAAAGAGAGGAGAGGAGAGGAATAGAAAGAGAGGAGAGGAAAGGAATAGAAAGAGAGGAGAGGAAAGGAATAGAAAGAGAGGAGAGGAGAGGAATAGAAAGAGAGGAGAGGAAAGGAATAGAAAGAGAGGAGAGGAAAGGAATAGAAAGAGAGGAGAGGAGAGGAATAGAAAGAGAGGAGAGGAAAGGAATAGAAAGAGAGGAGAGGACTAGGAATAGAAAGAGAGGAGAGGAGTGGAATAGAAAGAGAGGAGAGGAAAGGAATAGAAAGAGAGGAGAGGAAAGGAATAGAAAGAGAGGAGAGGAGAGGAATAGAAAGAGAGGAGAGGAAAGGAATAGAAAGAGAGGAGAGGACTAGAAAGAGGGGAGAGGAGTGGAATAGAAAGAGAGGAGAGGAGTGGAATAGAAAGAGAGGAGAGGACTAGGAATAGAAAGAGAGGAGAGGAAAGGAATAGAAAGAGAGGAGAGGAGAGGAATAGAAAGAGAGGAGAGGAGAGGAATAGAAAGAGAGGAGAGGAGTGGAGTAGAAAGAGAGGAGAGGAGTGGAATAGAAAGAGAGGAGAGGAGAGGAATAGAAAGAGAGGAGAGGAGAGGAATAGAAAGAGAGGAGATGAAAGGAATAGAAAGAGAGGAGAGGAGAGGAATAGAAAGAGAGGAGAGGAAAGGAATAGAAAGAGAGGAGAGGAGAGGAATAGAAAGAGAGGAGAGGAGAGGAATAGAAAGAGAGGAGAGGAGAGGAATAGAAAGAGAGGAGAGGAAAGGAATAGAAAGAGAGGAGAGGAGAGGAATAGAAAGAGAGGAGAGGAGAGGAGTAGAAAGGGGTCAATGTCATAACTGGAGAACTGGGGCTTTACAGATTTACATCCCCATGGTGGCCTGTACATTCAGAATGGAAATAAAGGATGTAAGAGAGAGAACGAGAGGAGGGAGAGGGAGAGGGAGAGGGAGAGGGAGAGGGAAAGAGAAAATAGGAGGAGAGAGAGAGAGAGAAGGAATACAGTGCTTTCGGAAAGTTTTCAGACCCCTTGACTTTTTCCGCATTTTGTTACGTTACAGCCTTATTCTAAAATTGAATTTTGCAAATTATATTTAAAAAAAAACAGAAATACCTCATTTAGATACGTTTTCAGAACCTTTGCTATGAGAATCAAAATTGAGCTCAGGTGCTTCCTGTTTCCATTGATCATCCTTGAGATGAGTGGTACATTCAGTTGATTGGACATGATTTGGAAAGGTACACACCTGTCTATATAAGACCCCACAGTTGACAGTGCATGTCACAGCAAAAACTAAGCCATGAGGTTGAAGGAATTATCTGTAGAGCTCCGAGACAGGATTGTGTCAAGGCACAGATCTGGGGAAGGGAACCAAAACATTTCTGCGACATTGAAGGTCCCCAAGAAGACAGAGGCCTCCATCATTCTTTAATGGAAGAATTTTGGAACCACCAAGACTCTTCCTAGAGCTGGCCGCCCGGCCAAACTGAGCAATCGGGGGAGAAGGGCCTTGGTCAGGGAGGTGACGGAGAATACGGAGTTTTTGCAAATGAAAGGAAAATATGTGGATTTCCTCTGTGGAGATGGGAGAACCTTCCAGAAGGACAACCATCTCTGCAGCACTCCACCAATCAGGCCTTTATGCTAGAGTGGCCAGACCAAAGCCACTCCTCAGTAAAAGGCACATGACAGCCCACTTGGAGTTTGCCAAAAGGCACCTAAAGGACTCTCAGACCATGAGTAACAAGATTCTCTGGTCTGATGAAACCAATATTCAACTCTTTGTCCTGAATCCCAAAAGTCACGTCTGGAGGAAACCTGACACCATCCCTACGGTGAAGCATGGTGGTGGCAGCATCATGCTGTGGGGATGTTTTTCAGCAGCAGGGACTGAGAGACTAGTCAGGATCGAGGCAAAGATGAACGGAGCAAGGTACATAGAGATCCTTGATGAAAACCTGCTCCAGAGCGCCCAGGACCTCAGACTGGGGCGAAGGTTCACCTTCCAACAGGACAACGACCCTAAGCACATAGCCAAGACAACACAGGAGTGGCTTCGGGACAAGTCTCCGAATGTCCTTGAGTGGCCCAGCCAAAGTTCGGACTTGAACCCGATCGAACATCTCTGGAGAGACCTGAAAATAGCTCTGCAGCGACGCTCCCCATCCAACCTGACAGAGCTTGAGAGGAACTGCAGAGAAGAATGGGAGAAACTCCCCAAATACAGGTGTGCCAAGTTTGTAGAGTCATTCCCAAGAAGACTTGAGGCTGTAATCTCTGCCAAAGGTGCTTCAACAAAGTACTGAGTAAAGGGTCTGAATACTTATGTAAATGTGATTTTTTCAGTTTGGAATTTTTTATCATTTAGCAAAATTTCCAAAAATCTGTTTTCGCTTTTTCATTGTGTGGTATTGTGTGGTAGATTGATGAGGAATTTTAAGAAAAAAATCAATTTTAGAATTTGTTGTAACATTATGTTGGAGCAAATCATTAAGGAGAGCTGAGCATTAAATATGAGTAGGTCTAGTTGCCAGGCTGAAGTAGCAAGGACATGCACATTAAGAGAAGATGACACCCAGGCCATATGACACCCAGGCTATACTCTATTTTTGAAAGAGTACATTAACCAAGACCACACGTACATTTATGACAGCTGGACGTACTATGGTCAGCAGGATACAGGAGGAAAGATGGAGGCAAGATAACTGATGACTGACACGTAAAACATAAGCATGCAATGCATAGATTGCATGGCCTCCCGGGTGGAGCAGTGGTCTAGGGCACTGCATCGCAGTGCTAGCTGCGTCACCAGAGTCTCTGGGTTCACGCCCAGGCTCTGTCGCAGCCGGCTGCAACCGGGAGGTCCGTGGGGCGACGCACAATTGGCATAGCGTCGTCCGGGTTAGGGAGGGTTTGGCCGGTAGGGATATCATTGTCTCAGTATGTAAAATCTAATAAAATGTATGCACTCTACTGTAAGTCGCTCTGGATAAGAGTGTCTGCTAAATGACTAAAATGTAAATGTAATAGATTATTTTAGGACGTGAAAAGGGTTCTGTCATCGTTAAAAAAAGCAGATATGAGCGTTAGTGGGCGTGAACAAGCTCTGAGATGGAAAGATAATCATAAAGAAAAGTCAAGGGAGGCTATTTTCATATAGAGGGAGGGGACTCTATACGTTATGCAATGACAGAATCCTATAAAGGCAGGACTCTGTAATATGAGAATTTAGTCTCTTTCCATGGAGGGGATTCGGCTTTGTTACTTTGTATTAAAGTCTATATTGAATTCACAAGTTCTTGTAAGAGTGTTATATTTCTGAGACGATTCTCCACGACAGTAACAAAATGTGGAAACAGTCAGTAGTGTTCTTGAGTAAAAGTAAAGAAACCTGAATAGAAAATGAAAGTCACTCAGTAAAATACTACTTGAGTAAAAGTCTAAAAGTATTTGTTTTTAAATATTAATAAGTATCAAAAGTAACTGTGGGCTCTCAGTGCAAGAGGAGTCACTACAGGTGTCACTACAGTCCCTGGTTCAAATCCAGGCTGTATCACATCCGGCTTTGATTGGGAGCCCCATAGGGGCGTTCTTATAAATAAACATTTGTTGGTAACTGACTTTCCTTAAAAAAAAAATAAAAAAAAAATGTAATTGCTAAAATATACTTAATATTGAAAGTAAAAGTAAAAATATATGCACTACCATTCAAAAGTTTGGGGTCACTTAGACATTTCCTCAACTGGCAGCACCATTAAATAGTACCCGCAAAACACCAGTCTTAACAACAATAGTGAAGAGGTGACTCCGGGATGCTGGCCTTCGGGATGCTGGCCTTCGGGATGCTGGCCTTCGGGAAGCTGGCCTTCGGGATGCTGGCCTTCATGGTGCTGGCCTTCGGGATGCTAGCCTTCGGTATGCTGGCCTTCGGGATGCTGGCCTTCGGGATGCTGGCCTTCGGGATGCTGGCCTTCGGGATGCTGGCCTTCGGTATGCTGGCCTCGGGTGACTGGCCTTCGGCATGCTGGCCTTCGGGATGCTGGCCTTCGGGATGCTGGCCTTCGGGATGCTGGCCTTCGGGATGCTGGCCTTCGGGATGCTGGCCTTTGGGATGCTGGCCTAAAAGTACACTGTGCACCACAGACAGAACTCTTGTTAACGGGTACGCACAAAAATATGAGAGAGGGAGTTCAACATTACATTTAAACTACTCAGCCAGCGTGAGGAGTGAAGTCTCTGATGGGCATTGATTAGAGCAGTGAAGTCAGGTATAGTTTCAGACGTGGCTATGTGCAAGATTGCTGAGAGGTGAGAGTCAGTAAGAGATGAGCTGTGCCTTGACTTGTTATATTTCATCACTGAAAATGTCTGTTCACATATGTATCCGATGTGAAATGGCTAGCTAGTTAGCTGTGGTGCGCGCTAATAGCGTTTCAAATCGGTGACGTCACTCGCTCGGAGACCTTGAAGTAGTTGTTCCCCTTTGCTCTGCAAGGGCCGCGGCATTTGTGGCGTGATGGGTAACGATGCTTCGAGGGTGGCTGTTGTCGATGTGTGCAGAGGGTCCCTGGTTCAGGGGAGAGGAGAGGGACGGAAGCTGTTACATAGGTTGACCCAAACAGTGACATTGTTTTGAATAGTTCTCCAATCACTGCATCAGACTGAAGATCGATAAGCTCAAGTTGCGGGTCACTGGGAGCGTTATCCACATTGAAGGTGAAAGGAGAGGAAACCAACAGCAGGTCATTTTCCAACACTTTGAAATCCTCAAAACGACAAGAAAACTGTTCAAAGCAGCAGCGATGTCTACTTCTCCTGCTGGTCATCTGATAGGGAACAGACTAGTAGGAAGGTGGATGTCTACTTCTCCTGCTGGTCATCTGATAGGGAACAGACTAGTAGTGTTGGAAGGTAGATGTCTACTTCTCCTGCTGGTCATCTGATAGGGAACAGACTAGTAGGAAGGTGGATGTCTACTTCTCCTGCTGGTCATCTGATAGGGAACAGACTAGTAGGAAGGTGGATGTCTACTTCTCCTGCTGGTCATCTGATAGGGAACAGACTAGTAGGAAGGTGGATGTCTACTTCTCCTGCTGGTCATCTGATAGGGAACAGACTAGTAGGAAGGTGGATGTCTACTTCTCCTGCTGGTCATCTGATAGGGAACAGACTAGTAGGAAGGTGGATGTCTACTTCTCCTGCTGGTCATCTGATAGGGAACAGACTAGTAGTGTTGGAAGGTGGATGTCTACTTCTCCTGCTGGTCATCTGATAGGGAACAGACTAGTAGGAAGGTGGATGTCTACTTCTCCTGCTGGTCATCTGATAGGGAACAGACTAGTAGGAAGGTGGATGTCTACTTCTCCTGCTGGTCATCTGATAGGGAACAGACTAGTAGGAAGGTAGATGTCTACTTCTCCTGCTGGTCATCTGATAGGGAACAGACTAGTAGGAAGGGGGATGTCTACTTCTCCTGCTGGTCATCTGATAGGGAACAGACTAGTAGGAAGGTGGATGTCTACTTCTCCTGCTGGTCATCTGATAGGGAACAGACTAGTAGTGTTGGAAGGTGGATGTCTACTTCTCCCGCTGGTCATCTGATAGGGAACAGACTAGTAGTGTTGGAAGGTGGATGTCTACTTCTCCTGCTGGTCATCTGATAGGGAACAGACTAGTAGGAAGGTGGATGTCTACTTCTCCTGCTGGTCATCTGATAGGGAACAGACTAGTAGTGTTGGAAGGTGGATGTCTACTTCTCCTGCTGGTCATCTGATAGGGAACAGACTAGTAGGAAGGTGGATGTCTACTTCTCCTGCTGGTCATCTGATAGGGAACAGACTAGTAGGAAGGTGGATGTCTACTTCTCCTGCTGGTCATCTGATAGGGAACAGACTAGTAGTGTTGGAAGGTGGATGTCTACTTCTCCTGCTGGTCATCTGATAGGGAACAGACTAGTAGGAAGGTAGATGTCTACTTCTCCTGCTGGTCATCTGATAGGGAACAGACTAGTAGTGTTGGAAGGTGGATGTCTACTTCTCCTACTGGTCATCTGATAGGGAACAGACTAGTAGTGTTGGAAGGTGGATGTCTACTTCTCCTGCTGGTCATCTGATAGGGAACAGACTAGTAGGAAGGTGGATGTCTACTTCTCCTGCTGGTCATCTGATAGGGAACAGACTAGTAGGAAGGTGGATGTCTACTTCTCCTGCTGGTCATCTGATAGGGAACAGACTAGTAGGAAGGTGGATGTCTACTTCTCCTGCTGGTCATCTGATAGGGAACAGACTAGTAGTGTTAGAAGGTGGATGTCTACTTCTCCTGCTGGTCATCTGATAGGGAACAGACTAGTAGGAAGGTGGATGTCTACTTCTCCTGCTGGTCATCTGATAGGGAACAGACTAGTAGTGTTGGAAGGTGGATGTCTACTTCTCCTGCTGGTCATCTGATAGGGAACAGACTAGTAGGAAGGTGGATGTCTACTTCTCCTGCTGGTCATCTGATAGGGAACAGACTAGTAGGAAGGTGGATGTCTACTTCTCCTGCTGGTCATCTGATAGGGAACAGACTAGTAGTGTTGGAAGGTGGATGTCTACTTCTCCTGCTGGTCATCTGATAGGGAACAGACTAGTAGTGTTGGAAGGTGGATGTCTACTTCTCCTGCTGGTCATCTGATAGGGAACAGACTAGTAGGAAGGTGGATGTCTACTTCTCCTGCTGGTCATCTGATAGGGAACAGACTAGTTGGAAGGTGGATGTCTACTTCTCCTGCTGGTCATCTGATAGGGAACAGACTAGTAGGAAGGTGGATGTCTACTTCTCCTGCTGGTCATCTGATAGGGAACAGACTAGTAGGAACGTGGATGTCTACTTCTCCTGCTGGTCATCTGATAGGGAACAGACTAGTAGTGTTGGAAGGTAGATGTGTACTTCTCCTGCTGGTCATCTGATAGGGAACAGACTAGTAGGAAGGTGGATGTCTACTTCTCCTGCTGGTCATCTGATAGGGAACAGACTAGTAGGAAGGTGGATGTCTACTTCTCCTGCTGGTCATCTGATAGGGAACAGACTAGTAGTGTTGGAAGGGGGATGTCTACTTCTCCTGCTGGTCATCTGATAGGGAACAGACTAGTAGGAAGGTGGATGTCTACTTCTCCTGCTGGTCATCTGATAGGGAACAGACTAGTAGGAAGGTGGATGTCTACTTCTCCTGCTGGTCATCTGATAGGGAACAGACTAGTAGTGTTGGAAGGTGGATGTCTACTTCTCCTGCTGGTCATCTGATAGGGAACAGACTAGTAGGAAGGTGGATGTCTACTTCTCCCACTGGTCATCTGATAGGGAACAGACTAGTAGTGTTGGAAGGTGGATGTCTACTTCTCCTGCTGGTCATCTGATAGGGAACAGACTAGTAGGAAGGTGGATGTCTACTTCTCCTGCTGGTCATCTGATAGGGAACAGACTAGTAGGAAGGTAGATGTCTACTTCTCCTGCTGGTCATCTGATAGGGAACAGACTAGTAGGAAGGTGGATGTCTACTTCTCCTGCTGGTCATCTGATAGGGAACAGACTAGTAGGAAGGTGGATGTCTACTTCTCCTGCTGGTCATCTGATAGGGAACAGACTAGTAGTGTTGGAAGGTGGATGTCTACTTCTCCTGCTGGTCATCTGATAGGGAACAGACTAGTAGGAAGGTGGATGTCTACTTCTCCCACTGGTCATCTGATAGGGAACAGACTAGTAGGAAGGTGGATGTCTACTTCTCCTGCTGGTCATCTGATAGGGAACAGACTAGTAGTGTTGGAAGGTGGATGTCTACTTCTCCTGCTGGTCATCTGATAGGGAACAGACTAGTAGTGTTGGAAGGTGGATGTCTACTTCTCCTGCTGGTCATCTGATAGGGAACAGACTAGTAGGAAGGTGGATGTCTACTTCTCCTGCTGGTCATCTGATAGGGAACAGACTAGTAGGAACGTGGATGTCTACTTCTCCTGCTGGTCATCTGATAGAGAACAGACTAGTAGTGTTGGAAGGTGGATGTCTACTTCTCCTGCTGGTCATCTGATAGGGAACAGACTAGTAGGAAGGTGGATGTATACTTCTCCTGCTGGTCATCTGATAGGGAACAGACTAGTAGGAAGGTAGATGTCTACTTCTCCTGCTGGTCATCTGATAGGGAACAGACTAGTAGTGTTGGAAGGTGGATGTCTACTTCTCCTACTGGTCATCTGATAGGGAACAGACTAGTAGTGTTGGAAGGTGGATGTCTACTTCTCCTGCTGGTCATCTGATAGGGAACAGACTAGTAGGAAGGTGGATGTCTACTTCTCCCACTGGTCATCTGATAGGGAACAGACTAGTAGTGTTGGAAGGTGGATGTCTACTTCTCCTGCTGGTCATCTGATAGGGAACAGACTAGTAGGAAGGTGGATGTATACTTCTCCTGCTGGTCATCTGATAGGGAACAGACTAGTAGGAAGGTAGATGTCTACTTCTCCTGCTGGTCATCTGATAGGGAACAGACTAGTAGTGTTGGAAGGTGGATGTCTACTTCTCCTGCTGGTCATCTGATAGGGAACAGACTAGTAGTGTTGGAAGGTGGATGTCTACTTCTCCTGCTGGTCATCTGATAGGGAACAGACTAGTAGGAAGGTGGATGTCTACTTCTCCTGCTGGTCATCTGATAGGGAACAGACTAGTAGGAAGGTGGATGTCTACTTCTCCTGCTGGTCATCTGATAGGGAACAGACTAGTAGGAAGGTGGATGTCTACTTCTCCTGCTGGTCATCTGATAGGGAACAGACTAGTAGGAAGGTGGATGTCTACTTCTCCTGCTGGTCATCTGATAGTGAACAGACTAGTAGGAAGGTGGATGTCTACTTCTCCTGCTGGTCATCTGATAGGGAACAGACTAGTAGGAAGGTGGATGTCTACTTCTCCTGCTGGTCATCTGATAGGGAACAGACTAGTAGGAAGGTGGATGTCTACTTCTCCTGCTGGTCATCTGATAGGGAACAGACTAGTAGGAAGGTGGATGTCTACTTCTCCCACTGGTCATCTGATAGGGAACAGACTAGTAGTGTTGGAAGGTGGATGTCTACTTCTCCTGCTGGTCATCTGATAGGGAACAGACTAGTAGGAAGGTGGATGTCTACTTCTCCTGCTGGTCATCTGATAGGGAACAGACTAGTAGGAAGGTGGATGTCTACTTCTCCTGCTGGTCATCTGATAGGGAACAGACTAGTAGGAAGGTGGATGTATACTTCTCCTGCTGGTCATCTGATAGGGAACAGACTAGTAGGAAGGTGGATGTCTACTTCTCCTGCTGGTCATCTGATAGGGAACAGACTAGTAGGAAGGTGGATGTCTACTTCTCCTGCTGGTCATCTGATAGGGAACAGACTAGTAGTGTTGGAAGGTGGATGTCTACTTCTCCTGCTGGTCATCTGATAGGGAACAGACTAGTAGGAAGGTGGATGTCTACTTCTCCTGCTGGTCATCTGATAGGGAACAGACTAGTAGGAAGGTGGATGTCTACTTCTCCTGCTGGTCATATGATAGGGAACAGACTAGTAGGAAGGTGGATGTCTACTTCTCCTGCTGGTCATCTGATAGGGAACAGACTAGTAGGAAGGTGGATGTCTACTTCTCCTGCTGGTCATCTGATAGGGAACAGACTAGTAGGAAGGTGGATGTCTACTTCTCCTGCTGGTCATCTGATAGGGAACAGACTAGTAGGAAGGTGGATGTCTACTTCTCCTGCTGGTCATCTGATAGGGAACAGACTAGTAGGAAGGTAGATGTCTACTTCTCCCACTGGTCATCTGATAGGGAACAGACTAGTAGGAAGGTAGATGTCTACTTCTCCCACTGGTCATCTGATAGGGAACAGACTAGTAGGAAGGTGGATGTCTACTTCTCCTGCTGGTCATCTGATAGGGAACAGACTAGTAGTGTTGGAAGGTGGATGACTACTTCTCCTGCTGGTCATCTGATAGGGAACAGACTAGTAGTGTTGGAAGGTGGATGTCTACTTCTCCTGCTGGTCATCTGATAGGGAACAGACTAGTAGGAAGGTGGATGTCTACTTCTCCTGCTGGTCATCTGATAGGGAACAGACTAGTAGGAAGGTGGATGTCTACTTCTCCTGCTGGTCATCTGATAGGGAACAGACTAGTAGTGTTGGAAGGTGGATGTCTACTTCTCCTGCTGGTCATCTGATAGGGAACAGACTAGTAGTGTTGGAAGGTGGATGTCTACTTCTCCTGCTGGTCATCTGATAGGGAACAGACTAGTAGGAAGGTGGATGTCTACTTCTCCTGCTGGTCATCTGATAGGGAACAGACTAGTAGGAAGGTGGATGTCTACTTCTCCTGCTGGTCATCTGATAGGGAACAGACTAGTAGGAAGGTGGATGTCTACTTCTCCTGCTGGTCATCTGATAGGGAACAGACTAGTAGGAAGGTGGATGTCTACTTCTCCTGCTGGTCATCTGATAGGGAACAGACTAGTAGGAAGGTGGATGTCTACTTCTCCTGCTGGTCATCTGATAGGGAACAGACTAGTAGTGTTGGAAGGTGGATGTCTACTTCTCCTGCTGGTCATCTGATAGGGAACAGACTAGTAGTGTTGGAAGGTGGATGTCTACTTCTCCTGCTGGTCATCTGATAGGGAACAGACTAGTAGGAAGGTGGATGTCTACTTCTCCTGCTGGTCATCTGATAGGGAACAGACTAGTAGTGTTGGAAGGTGGATGTCTACTTCTCCTGCTGGTCATCTGATAGGGAACAGACTAGTAGGAAGGTGGATGTCTACTTCTCCTGCTGGTCATCTGATAGGGAACAGACTAGTAGGAAGGTGGATGTCTACTTCTCCTGCTGGTCATCTGATAGGGAACAGACTAGTAGGAAGGTGGATGTCTACTTCTCCTGCTGGTCATCTGATAGGGAACAGACTAGTAGTGTTGGAAGGTGGATGTCTACTTCTCCTGCTGGTCATCTGATAGGGAACAGACTAGTAGTGTTGGAAGGTGGATGTCTACTTCTCCCGCTGGTCATCTGATAGGGAACAGACTAGTAGTGTTGGAAGGTGGATGTCTACTTCTCCTGCTGGTCATCTGATAGGGAACAGACTAGTAGGAAGGTGGATGTCTACTTCTCCTGCTGGTCATCTGATAGAGAACAGACTAGTAGTGTTGGAAGGTGGATGTCTACTTCTCCTGCTGGTCATCTGATAGGGAACAGACTAGTAGTGTTGGAAGGTGGATGTCTACTTCTCCCACTGGTCATCTGATAGGGAACAGACTAGTAGGAAGGTGGATGTCTACTTCTCCTGCTGGTCATCTGATAGGGAACAGACTAGTAGGAAGGTGGATGTCTACTTCTCCTGCTGGTCATCTGATAGGGAACAGACTAGTAGGAAGGTGGATGTCTACTTCTCCCGCTGGTCATCTGATAGGGAACAGACTAGTAGGAAGGTGGATGTCTACTTCTCCTGCTGGTAATCTGATAGGGAACAGACTAGTAGGAAGGTGGATGTCTACTTCTCCTGCTGGTCATCTGATAGGGAACAGACTAGTAGGAAGGTGGATGTCTACTTCTCCCACTGGTCATCTGATAGGGAACAGACTAGTAGGAAGGTGGATGTCTACTTCTCCTGCTGGTCATCTGATAGGGAACAGACTAGTAGTGTTGGAAGGTGGATGTCTACTTCTCCTGCTGGTCATCTGATAGGGAACAGACTAGTAGTGTTGGAAGGTAGATGTCTACTTCTCCTGCTGGTCATCTGATAGAGAACAGACTAGTAGTGTTGGAAGGTGGATGTCTACTTCTCCCGCTGGTCATCTGATAGGGAACAGACTAGTAGTGTTGGAAGGTGGATGTCTACTTCTCCTGCTGGTCATCTGATAGGGAACAGACTAGTAGGAAGGTGGATGTCTACTTCTCCTGCTGGTCATCTGATAGAGAACAGACTAGTAGTGTTGGAAGGTGGATGTCTACTTCTCCTGCTGGTCATCTGATAGGGAACAGACTAGTAGGAAGGTGGATGTCTACTTCTCCTGCTGGTCATCTGATAGGGAACAGACTAGTAGGAAGGTGGATGTCTACTTCTCCTGCTGGTCATCTGATAGGGAACAGACTAGTAGGAAGGTGGATGTCTACTTCTCCTGCTGGTCATCTGATAGGGAACAGACTAGTAGGAAGGTGGATGTCTACTTCTCCCGCTGGTCATCTGATAGGGAACAGACTAGTAGGAAGGTGGATGTCTACTTCTCCTGCTGGTCATCTGATAGGGAACAGACTAGTAGGAAGGTGGATGTCTACTTCTCCCGCTGGTCATCTGATAGGGAACAGACTAGTAGGAAGGTGGATGTCTACTTCTCCTGCTGGTCATCTGATAGGGAACAGACTAGTAGTGTTGGAAGGTAGATGTCTACTTCTCCTGCTGGTCATCTGATAGGGAACAGACTAGTAGTGTTGGAAGGTGGATGTCTACTTCTCCTGCTGGTCATCTGATAGGGAACAGACTAGTAGTGTTGGAAGGTGGATGTCTACTTCTCCTGCTGGTCATCTGATAGGGAACAGACTAGTAGGAAGGTGGATGTCTACTTCTCCTGCTGGTCATCTGATAGGGAACAGACTAGTAGGAAGGTGGATGTCTACTTCTCCTGCTGGTCATCTGATAGGGAACAGACTAGTAGGAAGGTGGATGTCTACTTCTCCTGCTGGTCATCTGATAGGGAACAGACTAGTAGTGTTGGAAGGTGGATGTCTACTTCTCCTGCTGGTCATCTGATAGGGAACAGACTAGTAGGAAGGTGGATGTCTACTTCTCCTGCTGGTCATCTGAAAGGGAACAGACTAGTAGGAAGGTGGATGTCTACTTCTCCTGCTGGTCATCTGATAGGGAACAGACTAGTAGGAAGGTGGATGTCTACTTCTCCTGCTGGTCATCTGATAGGGAACAGACTAGTAGGAAGGTAGATGTCTACTTCTCCTGCTGGTCATCTGATAGAGAACAGACTAGTAGTGTTGGAAGGTGGATGTCTACTTCTCCTGCTGGTCATCTGATAGGGAACAGACTAGTAGTGTTGGAAGGTGGATGTCTACTTCTCCCACTGGTCATCTGATAGGGAACAGACTAGTAGGAAGGTGGATGTCTACTTCTCCTGCTGGTCATCTGATAGGGAACAGACTAGTAGTGTTGGAAGGTGGATGTCTACTTCTCCCACTGGTCATCTGATAGGAAACAGACTAGTAGGAAGGTGGATGTCTACTTCTCCTGCTGGTCATCTGATAGGGAACAGACTAGTAGGAAGGTGGATGTCTACTTCTCCTGCTGGTCATCTGATAGGGAACAGACTAGTAGGAAGGTGGATGTCTACTTCTCCCGCTGGTCATCTGATAGGGAACAGACTAGTAGGAAGGTGGATGTCTACTTCTCCTGCTGGTCATCTGATAGGGAACAGACTAGTAGGAAGGTGGATGTCTACTTCTCCTGCTGGTCATCTGATAGGGAACAGACTAGTAGGAAGGTGGATGTCTACTTCTCCCACTGGTCATCTGATAGGGAACAGACTAGTAGGAAGGTGGATGTCTACTTCTCCTGCTGGTCATCTGATAGGGAACAGACTAGTAGTGTTGGAAGGTGGATGTCTACTTCTCCTGCTGGTCATCTGATAGGGAACAGACTAGTAGTGTTGGAAGGTAGATGTCTACTTCTCCTGCTGGTCATCTGATAGAGAACAGACTAGTAGTGTTGGAAGGTGGATGTCTACTTCTCCCGCTGGTCATCTGATAGGGAACAGACTAGTAGTGTTGGAAGGTGGATGTCTACTTCTCCTGCTGGTCATCTGATAGGGAACAGACTAGTAGGAAGGTGGATGTCTACTTCTCCTGCTGGTCATCTGATAGAGAACAGACTAGTAGTGTTGGAAGGTGGATGTCTACTTCTCCTGCTGGTCATCTGATAGGGAACAGACTAGTAGGAAGGTGGATGTCTACTTCTCCTGCTGGTCATCTGATAGGGAACAGACTAGTAGGAAGGTGGATGTCTACTTCTCCTGCTGGTCATCTGATAGGGAACAGACTAGTAGGAAGGTGGATGTCTACTTCTCCTGCTGGTCATCTGATAGGGAACAGACTAGTAGGAAGGTGGATGTCTACTTCTCCCGCTGGTCATCTGATAGGGAACAGACTAGTAGGAAGGTGGATGTCTACTTCTCCTGCTGGTCATCTGATAGGGAACAGACTAGTAGGAAGGTGGATGTCTACTTCTCCCGCTGGTCATCTGATAGGGAACAGACTAGTAGGAAGGTGGATGTCTACTTCTCCTGCTGGTCATCTGATAGGGAACAGACTAGTAGTGTTGGAAGGTAGATGTCTACTTCTCCTGCTGGTCATCTGATAGGGAACAGACTAGTAGTGTTGGAAGGTGGATGTCTACTTCTCCTGCTGGTCATCTGATAGGGAACAGACTAGTAGTGTTGGAAGGTGGATGTCTACTTCTCCTGCTGGTCATCTGATAGGGAACAGACTAGTAGGAAGGTGGATGTCTACTTCTCCTGCTGGTCATCTGATAGGGAACAGACTAGTAGGAAGGTGGATGTCTACTTCTCCTGCTGGTCATCTGATAGGGAACAGACTAGTAGGAAGGTGGATGTCTACTTCTCCTGCTGGTCATCTGATAGGGAACAGACTAGTAGTGTTGGAAGGTGGATGTCTACTTCTCCTACTGGTCATCTGATAGGGAACAGACTAGTAGTGTTGGAAGGTGGATGTCTACTTCTCCTGCTGGTCATCTGATAGGGAACAGACTAGTAGGAAGGTGGATGTCTACTTCTCCTGCTGGTCATCTGATAGGGAACAGACTAGTAGGAAGGTGGATGTCTACTTCTCCTGCTGGTCATCTGATAGGGAACAGACTAGTAGGAAGGTGGATGTCTACTTCTCCTGCTGGTCATCTGATAGGGAACAGACTAGTAGGAAGGTAGATGTCTACTTCTCCTGCTGGTCATCTGATAGGGAACAGACTAGTAGGAAGGTGGATGTCTACTTCTCCTGCTGGTCATCTGATAGGGAACAGACTAGTAGGAAGGTGGATGTCTACTTCTCCTGCTGGTCATCTGATAGGGAACAGACTAGTAGGAAGGTGGATGTCTACTTCTCCCACTGGTCATCTGATAGGGAACAGACTAGTAGTGTTGGAAGGTGGATGTCTACTTCTCCTACTGGTCATCTGATAGGGAACAGACTAGTAGTGTTGGAAGGTGGATGTCTACTTCTCCTGCTGGTCATCTGATAGGGAACAGACTAGTAGGAAGGTGGATGTCTACTTCTCCTGCTGGTCATCTGATAGGGAACAGACTAGTAGTGTTGGAAGGTGGATGTCTACTTCTCCCACTGGTCATCTGATAGGGAACAGACTAGTAGGAAGGTAGATGTCTACTTCTCCTGCTGGTCATCTGATAGGGAACAGACTAGTAGGAAGGTGGATGTCTACTTCTCCTGCTGGTCATCTGATAGGGAACAGACTAGTAGTGTTGGAAGGTGGATGTCTACTTCTCCTGCTGGTCATCTGATAGGGAACAGACTAGTAGTGTTGGAAGGTGGATGTCTACTTCTCCTGCTGGTCATCTGATAGGGAACAGACTAGTAGGAAGGTGGATGTCTACTTCTCCCACTGGTCATCTGATAGGGAACAGACTAGTAGGAAGGTGGATGTCTACTTCTCCTGCTGGTCATCTGATAGGGAACAGACTAGTAGGAAGGTGGATGTCTACTTCTCCTACTGGTCATCTGATAGGGAACAGACTAGTAGGAAGGTGGATGTCTACTTCTCCTGCTGGTCATCTGATAGGGAACAGACTAGTAGTGTTGGAAGGTGGATGTCTACTTCTCCTGCTGGTCATCTGATAGGGAACAGACTAGTAGGAAGGTGGATGTCTACTTCTCCTGCTGGTCATCTGATAGGGAACAGACTAGTAGGAAGGTGGATGTCTACTTCTCCTGCTGGTCATCTGATAGGGAACAGACTAGTAGGAAGGTGGATGTCTACTTCTCCTGCTGGTCATCTGATAGGGAACAGACTAGTAGGAAGGTGGATGTCTACTTCTCCTGCTGGTCATCTGATAGGGAACAGACTAGTAGGAAGGTGGATGTCTACTTCTCCTGCTGGTCATCTGATAGGGAACAGACTAGTAGGAAGGTGGATGTCTACTTCTCCTGCTGGTCATCTGATAGGGAACAGACTAGTAGGAAGGTGGATGTCTACTTCTCCTGCTGGTCATCTGATAGAGAACAGACTAGTAGTGTTGGAAGGTGGATGTCTACTTCTCCCGCTGGTCATCTGATAGGGAACAGACTAGTAGTGTTGGAAGGTGGATGTCTACTTCTCCTGCTGGTCATCTGATAGGGAACAGACTAGTAGGAAGGTGGATGTCTACTTCTCCTGCTGGTCATCTGATAGAGAACAGACTAGTAGTGTTGGAAGGTGGATGTCTACTTCTCCTGCTGGTCATCTGATAGGGAACAGACTAGTAGGAAGGTGGATGTCTACTTCTCCTGCTGGTCATCTGATAGGGAACAGACTAGTAGGAAGGTGGATGTCTACTTCTCCTGCTGGTCATCTGATAGGGAACAGACTAGTAGGAAGGTAGATGTCTACTTCTCCTGCTGGTCATCTGATAGGGAACAGACTAGTAGTGTTGGAAGGTGGATGTCTACTTCTCCTGCTGGTCATCTGATAGGGAACAGACTAGTAGTGTTGGAAGGTGGATGTCTACTTCTCCTGCTGGTCATCTGATAGGGAACAGACTAGTAGGAAGGTAGATGTCTACTTCTCCTGCTGGTCATCTGATAGGGAACAGACTAGTAGGAAGGTGGATGTCTACTTCTCCTGCTGGTCATCTGATAGGGAACAGACTAGTAGGAAGGGGGGTGTCTACTTCTCCTGCTGGTCATCTGATAGGGAACAGACTAGTAGGAAGGTGGATGTCTACTTCTCCTGCTGGTCATCTGATAGGGAACAGACTAGTAGGAAGGTGGATGTCTACTTCTCCTGCTGGTCATCTGATAGGGAACAGACTAGTAGTGTTGGAAGGTGGATGTCTACTTCTCCTGCTGGTCATCTGATAGGGAACAGACTAGTAGGAAGGTGGATGTCTACTTCTCCTGCTGGTCATCTGATAGGGAACAGACTAGTAGTGTTGGAAGGTGGATGTCTACTTCTCCTGCTGGTCATCTGATAGGGAACAGACTAGTAGTGTTGGAAGGTGGATGTCTACTTCTCCTGCTGGTCATCTGATAGGGAACAGACTAGTAGGAAGGTGGATGTCTACTTCTCCTGCTGGTCATCTGATAGGGAACAGACTAGTAGGAAGGTGGATGTCTACTTCTCCTGCTGGTCATCTGATAGGGAACAGACTAGTAGTGTTGGAAGGTGGATGTCTACTTCTCCCACTGGTCATCTTATAGGGAACAGACTAGTAGGAAGGTAGATGTCTACTTCTCCTGCTGGTCATCTGATAGGGAACAGACTAGTAGGAAGGTGGATGTCTACTTCTCCTGCTGGTCATCTGATAGGGAACAGACTAGTAGGAAGGTGGATGTCTACTTCTCCTGCTGGTCATCTGATAGGGAACAGACTAGTAGGAAGGTGGATGTCTACTTCTCCTGCTGGTCATCTGATAGGGAACAGACTAGTAGTGTTGGAAGGTGGATGTCTACTTCTCCTGCTGGTCATCTGATAGGGAACAAACTAGTAGTGTTGGAAGGTGGATGTCTACTTCTCCTGCTGGTCATCTGATAGGGAACAGACTAGTAGTGTTGGAAGGTGGATGTCTACTTCTCCTGCTGGTCATCTGATAGGGAACAGACTAGTAGGAAGGTGGATGTCTACTTCTCCTGCTGGTCATCTGATAGGGAACAGACTAGTAGTGTTGGAAGGTGGATGTCTACTTCTCCTGCTGGTCATCTGATAGGGAACAGACTAGTAGGAAGGTGGATGTCTACTTCTCCCACTGGTCATCTGATAGGGAACAGACTAGTAGGAAGGGGGATGTCTACTTCTCCTGCTGGTCATCTGATAGGGAACAGACTAGTAGTGTTGGAAGGTGGATGTCTACTTCTCCTGCTGGTCATCTGATAGGGAACAGACTAGTAGTGTTGGAAGGTGGATGTCTACTTCTCCTGCTGGTCATCTGATAGGGAACAGACTAGTAGGAAGGTGGATGTCTACTTCTCCTGCTGGTCATCTGATAGGGAACAGACTAGTAGGAAGGTGGATGTCTACTTCTCCTGCTGGTCATCTGATAGGGAACAGACTAGTAGTGTTGGAAGGTGGATGTCTACTTCTCCTGCTGGTCATCTGATAGGGAACAGACTAGTTGGAAGGTGGATGTCTACTTCTCCTGCTGGTCATCTGATAGGGAACAGACTAGTTGGAAGGTGGATGTCTACTTCTCCTGCTGGTCATCTGATAGGGAACAGACTAGTAGGAAGGTGGATGTCTACTTCTCCTGCTGGTCATCTGATAGGGAACAGACTAGTAGGAAGGTGGATGTCTACTTCTCCTGCTGGTCATCTGATAGGGAACAGACTAGTAGTGTTGGAAGGTGGATGTCTACTTCTCCTGCTGGTCATCTGATAGGGAACAGACTAGTAGTGTTGGAAGGTGGATGTCTACTTCTCCTGCTGGTCATCTGATAGGGAACAGACTAGTAGGAAGGTGGATGTCTACTTCTCCTGCTGGTCATCTGATAGGGAACAGACTAGTAGGAAGGTGGATGTCTACTTCTCCTGCTGGTCATCTGATAGGGAACAGACTAGTAGGAAGGTGGATGTCTACTTCTCCTGCTGGTCATCTGATAGGGAACAGACTAGTAGTGTTGGAAGGTGGATGTCTACTTCTCCTGCTGGTCATCTGATAGGGAACAGACTAGTAGGAAGGTGGATGTCTACTTCTCCTGCTGGTCATCTGATAGGGAACAGACTAGTTGGAAGGTGGATGTCTACTTCTCCTGCTGGTCATCTGATAGGGAACAGACTAGTAGGAAGGTGGATGTCTACTTCTCCTGCTGGTCATCTGATAGGGAACAGACTAGTAGTGTTGGAAGGTGGATGTCTACTTCTCCTGCTGGTCATCTGATAGGGAACAGACTAGTAGTGTTGGAAGGTGGATGTCTACTTCTCCTGCTGGTCATCTGATAGGGAACAGACTAGTAGGAAGGTGGATGTCTACTTCTCCTGCTGGTCATCTGATAGGGAACAGACTAGTAGTGTTGGAAGGTGGATGTCTACTTCTCCTGCTGGTCATCTGATAGGGAACAGACTAGTAGGAAGGTGGATGTCTACTTCTCCTGCTGGTCATCTGATAGGGAACAGACTAGTAGTGTTAGAAGGTGGATGTCTACTTCTCCTGCTGGTCATCTGATAGGGAACAGACTAGTAGGAAGGTGGATGTCTACTTCTCCTGCTGGTCATCTGATAGGGAACAGACTAGTAGGAAGGTGGATGTCTACTTCTCCTGCTGGTCATCTGATAGGGAACAGACTAGTAGGAAGGTGGATGTCTACTTCTCCTGCTGGTCATCTGATAGGGAACAGACTAGTAGTGTTGGAAGGTGGATGTCTACTTCTCCTGCTGGTCATCTGATAGGGAACAGACTAGTAGGAAGGTGGATGTCTACTTCTCCTGCTGGTCATCTGATAGGGAACAGACTAGTAGGAAGGTAGATGTCTACTTCTCCCACTGGTCATCTGATAGGGAACAGACTAGTAGGAAGGTGGATGTCTACTTCTCCTGCTGGTCATCTGATAGGGAACAGACTAGTAGTGTTGGAAGGTGGATGTCTACTTCTCCTGCTGGTCATCTGATAGGGAACAGACTAGTAGGAAGGTGGATGTCTACTTCTCCTGCTGGTCATCTGATAGGGAACAGACTAGTAGGAAGGTAGATGTCTACTTCTCCTGCTGGTCATCTGATAGGGAACAGACTAGTAGTGTTGGAAGGTGG
Organism: Salvelinus fontinalis; assembly: GCF_029448725.1. Classification (NCBI taxonomy): domain Eukaryota; kingdom Metazoa; phylum Chordata; class Actinopteri; order Salmoniformes; family Salmonidae; genus Salvelinus; species Salvelinus fontinalis. The sequence goes on from NC_074673.1 coordinate 1,794,946, forward strand.
ATGTCTACTTCTCCTGCTGGTCATCTGATAGGGAACAGACTAGTAGTGTTGGAAGGTGGATGTCTACTTCTCCTGCTGGTCATCTGATAGGGAACAGACTAGTAGTGTTGGAAGGTAGATGTCTACTTCTCCTGCTGGTCATCTGATAGGGAACAGACTAGTAGTGTTGGAAGGTGGATGTCTACTTCTCCTGCTGGTCATCTGATAGGGAACAGACTAGTAGGAAGGTAGATGTCTACTTCTCCTGCTGGTCATCTGATAGGGAACAGACTAGTAGGAAGGTGGATGTCTACTTCTCCCACTGGTCATCTGATAGGGAACAGACTAGTAGGAAGGTGGATGTCTACTTCTCCTGCTGGTCATCTGATAGGGAACAGACTAGTAGTGTTGGAAGGTGGATGTCTACTTCTCCTGCTGGTCATCTGATAGGGAACAGACTAGTAGGAAGGTGGATGTCTACTTCTCCCACTGGTCATCTGATAGGGAACAGACTAGCAGGAAGGTAGATGTCTACTTCTCCCACTGGTCATCTGATAGGGAACAGACTAGTAGTGTTGGAAGGTGGATGTCTACTTCTCCTGCTGGTCATCTGATAGGGAACAGACTAGTAGGAAGGTGGATGTCTACTTCTCCTGCTGGTCATCTGATAGGGAACAGACTAGTAGGAAGGTAGATGTCTACTTCTCCTGCTGGTCATCTGATAGGGAACAGACTAGTAGGAAGGTGGATGTCTACTTCTCCTGCTGGTCATCTGATAGGGAACAGACTAGTAGGAAGGTGGATGTCTACTTCTCCTGCTGGTCATCTGATAGGGAACAGACTAGTAGTGTTGGAAGGTGGATGTCTACTTCTCCTGCTGGTCATCTGATAGGGAACAGACTAGTAGTGTTGGAAGGTGGATGTCTACTTCTCCTGCTGGTCATCTGATAGGGAACAGACTAGTAGGAAGGTGGATGTCTACTTCTCCTGCTGGTCATCTGATAGGGAACAGACTAGTAGTGTTGGAAGGTGGATGTCTACTTCTCCTGCTGGTCATCTGATAGGGAACAGACTAGTAGGAAGGTGGATGTCTACTTCTCCTGCTGGTCATCTGATAGGGAACAGACTAGTAGTGTTAGAAGGTGGATGTCTACTTCTCCTGCTGGTCATCTGATAGGGAACAGACTAGTAGGAAGGTGGATGTCTACTTCTCCCACTGGTCATCTGATAGGGAACAGACTAGTAGGAAGGTGGATGTCTACTTCTCCTGCTGGTCATCTGATAGGGAACAGACTAGTAGGAAGGTGGATGTCTACTTCTCCTGCTGGTCATCTGATAGGGAACAGACTAGTAGTGTTGGAAGGTGGATGTCTACTTCTCCTGCTGGTCATCTGATAGGGAACAGACTAGTAGGAAGGTGGATGTCTACTTCTCCTGCTGGTCATCTGATAGGGAACAGACTAGTAGGAAGGTAGATGTCTACTTCTCCCACTGGTCATCTGATAGGGAACAGACTAGTAGGAAGGTGGATGTCTACTTCTCCTGCTGGTCATCTGATAGGGAACAGACTAGTAGTGTTGGAAGGTGGATGTCTACTTCTCCTGCTGGTCATCTGATAGGGAACAGACTAGTAGGAAGGTGGATGTCTACTTCTCCTGCTGGTCATCTGATAGGGAACAGACTAGTAGGAAGGTAGATGTCTACTTCTCCTGCTGGTCATCTGATAGGGAACAGACTAGTAGTGTTGGAAGGTGGATGTCTACTTCTCCTGCTGGTCATCTGATAGGGAACAGACTAGTAGTGTTGGAAGGTGGATGTCTACTTCTCCTGCTGGTCATCTGATAGGGAACAGACTAGTAGGAAGGTGGATGTCTACTTCTCCTGCTGGTCATCTGATAGGGAACAGACTAGTAGTGTTGGAAGGTGGATGTCTACTTCTCCTGCTGGTCATCTGATAGGGAACAGACTAGTAGGAAGGTAGATGTCTACTTCTCCTGCTGGTCATCTGATAGGGAACAGACTAGTAGGAAGGTGGATGTCTACTTCTCCCACTGGTCATCTGATAGGGAACAGACTAGTAGTGTTGGAAGGTGGATGTCTACTTCTCCTGCTGGTCATCTGATAGGGAACAGACTAGTAGGAAGGTGGATGTCTACTTCTCCTGCTGGTCATCTGATAGGGAACAGACTAGTAGGAAGGTAGATGTCTACTTCTCCTGCTGGTCATCTGATAGGGAACAGACTAGTAGGAAGGTGGATGTCTACTTCTCCTGCTGGTCATCTGATAGGGAACAGACTAGTAGGAAGGTGGATGTCTACTTCTCCTGTTGGTCATCTGATAGGGAACAGACTAGTAGTGTTGGAAGGTGGATGTCTACTTCTCCTGCTGGTCATCTGATAGGGAACAGACTAGTAGGAAGGTGGATGTCTACTTCTCCCACTGGTCATCTGATAGGGAACAGACTAGTAGGAAGGTGGATGTCTACTTCTCCCACTGGTCATCTGATAGGGAACAGACTAGTAGGAAGGTGGATGTCTCCTTCTCCTGCTGGTCATCTGATAGGGAACAGACTAATAGGAAGGTGGATGTCTACTTCTCCTGCTGGTCATCTGATAGGGAACAGACTAGTAGGAAGGTGGATGTCTACTTCTCCTGCTGGTCATCTGATAGGGAACAGACTAGTAGTGTTGGAAGGTGGATGTCTACTTCTCCTGCTGGTCATCTGATAGGGAACAGACTAGTAGTGTTGGAAGGTGGATGTCTACTTCTCCTGCTGGTCATCTGATAGGGAACAGACTAGTAGGAAGGTGGATGTCTACTTCTCCTGCTGGTCATCTGATAGGGAACAGACTAGTAGTGTTGGAAGGTGGATGTCTACTTCTCCTGCTGGTCATCTGATAGGGAACAGACTAGTAGTGTTGGAAGGTGGATGTCTACTTCTCCTGCTGGTCATCTGATAGGGAACAGACTAGTAGTGTTGGAAGGTGGATTTCTACTTCTCCTGCTGGTCATCTGATAGGGAACAGACTAGTAGGAAGGTGGATGTCTACTTCTCCTGCTGGTCATCTGATAGGGAACAGACTAGTAGTGTTGGAAGGTGGATGTCTACTTCTCCTGCTGGTCATCTGATAGGGAACAGACTAGTAGGAAGGTGGATGTCTACTTCTCCCACTGGTCATCTGATAGGGAACAGACTAGTAGGAAGGTGGATGTCTACTTCTCCTGCTGGTCATCTGATAGGGAACAGACTAGTAGTGTTGGAAGGTGGATGACTACTTCTCCTGCTGGTCATCTGATAGGGAACAGACTAGTAGTGTTGGAAGGTGGATGTCTACTTCTCCTGCTGGTCATCTGATAGGGAACAGACTAGTAGGAAGGTGGATGTCTACTTCTCCTGCTGGTCATCTGATAGGGAACAGACTAGTAGGAAGGTGGATGTCTACTTCTCCTGCTGGTCATCTGATAGGGAACAGACTAGTAGGAAGGTGGATGTCTACTTCTCCTGCTGGTCATCTGATAGGGAACAGACTAGTAGGAAGGTGGATGTCTACTTCTCCTGCTGGTCATCTGATAGGGAACAGACTAGTAGGAAGGTGGATGTCTACTTCTCCTGCTGGTCATCTGATAGGGAACAGACTAGTAGGAAGGTGGATGTCTACTTCTCCTGCTGGTCATCTGATAGGGAACAGACTAGTAGTGTTGGAAGGTGGATGTCTACTTCTCCTGCTGGTCATCTGATAGGGAACAGACTAGTAGGAAGGTGGATGTCTACTTCTCCTGCTGGTCATCTGATAGGGAACAGACTAGTAGGAAGGTGGATGTCTACTTCTCCTGCTGGTCATCTGATAGGGAACAGACTAGTAGGAAGGTGGATGTCTACTTCTCCTGCTGGTCATCTGATAGGGAACAGACTAGTAGGAAGGTGGATGTCTACTTCTCCTGCTGGTCATCTGATAGGGAACAGACTAGTAGGAAGGTGGATGTCTACTTCTCCTGCTGGTCATCTGATAGGGAACAGACTAGTAGGAAGGTGGATGTCTACTTCTCCTGCTGGTCATCTGATAGGGAACAGACTAGTAGGAAGGTGGATGTCTACTTCTCCTGCTGGTCATCTGATAGGGAACAGACTAGTAGTGTTGGAAGGTGGATGTCTACTTCTCCTGCTGGTCATCTGATAGGGAACAGACTAGTAGGAAGGTGGATGTCTACTTCTCCTGCTGGTCATCTGATAGGGAACAGACTAGTAGTGTTGGAAGGTGGATGTCTACTTCTCCTGCTGGTCATCTGATAGGGAACAGACTAGTAGGAAGGTGGATGTCTACTTCTCCTGCTGGTCATCTGATAGGGAACAGACTAGTAGGAAGGTGGATGTCTACTTCTCCCACTGGTCATCTGATAGGGAACAGACTAGTAGTGTTGGAAGGTGGATGTCTACTTCTCCTGCTGGTCATTTGATAGGGAACAGACTAGTAGTGTTGGAAGGTGGATGTCTACTTCTCCTGCTGGTCATCTGATAGGGAACAGACTAGTAGGAAGGTGGATGTCTACTTCTCCTGCTGGTCATCTGATAGGGAACAGACTAGTAGGAAGGTGGATGTCTACTTCTCCCACTGGTCATCTGATAGGGAACAGACTAGTAGTGTTGGAAGGTGGATGTCTACTTCTCCTGCTGGTCATTTGATAGGGAACAGACTAGTAGTGTTGGAAGGTGGATGTCTACTTCTCCTGCTGGTCATCTGATAGGGAACAGACTAGTAGGAAGGTGGATGTCTACTTCTCCTGCTGGTCATCTGATAGGGAACAGACTAGTAGGAAGGTGGATGTCTACTTCTCCTGCTCGTCATCTGATAGGGAACAGACTAGTAGGAAGGTGGATGTCTACTTCTCCTGCTGGTCATCTGATAGGGAACAGACTAGTAGTGTTGGAAGGTGGATGTCTACTTCTCCTGCTGGTCATCTGATAGGGAACAGACTAGTAGTGTTGGAAGGTGGATGTCTACTTCTCCTGCTGGTCATCTGATAGGGAACAGACTAGTAGGAAGGTAGATGTCTACTTCTCCCACTGGTCATCTGATAGGGAACAGACTAGTAGGAAGGTGGATGTCTACTTCTCCTGCTGGTCATCTGATAGGGAACAGACTAGTAGGAAGGTGGATGTCTACTTCTCCTGCTGGTCATCTGATAGGGAACAGACTAGTAGGAAGGTGGATGTCTACTTCTCCTGCTGGTCATCTGATAGGGAACAGACTAGTAGGAAGGTGGATGTCTACTTCTCCTGCTGGTCATCTGATAGGGAACAGACTAGTAGGAAGGTGGATGTCTACTTCTCCTGCTGGTCATCTGATAGGGAACAGACTAGTAGGAAGGTGGATGTCTACTTCTCCTGCTGGTCATCTGATAGGGAACAGACTAGTAGTGTTGGAAGGTGGATGTCTACTTCTCCTGCTGGTCATCTGATAGGGAACAGACTAGTAGTGTTGGAAGGTGGATGTCTACTTCTCCTGCTGGTCATCTGATAGGGAACAGACTAGTAGGAAGGTGGATGTCTACTTCTCCTGCTGGTCATCTGATAGGGAACAGACTAGTAGGAAGGTGGATGTCTACTTCTCCTGCTGGTCATCTGATAGGGAACAGACTAGTAGGAAGGTGGATGTCTACTTCTCCTGCTGGTCATCTGATAGGGAACAGACTAGTAGGAAGGTGGATGTCTACTTCTCCTGCTGGTCATCTGATAGGGAACAGACTAGTAGGAAGGTAGATGTCTACTTCTCCTGCTGGTCATCTGATAGGGAACAGACTAGTAGGAAGGTGGATGTCTACTTCTCCTGCTGGTCATCTGATAGGGAACAGACTAGTAGGAAGGTGGATGTCTACTTCTCCTGCTGGTCATCTGATAGGGAACAGACTAGTAGGAAGGTAGATGTCTACTTCTCCTGCTGGTCATCTGATAGGGAACAGACTAGTAGTGTTGGAAGGTGGATGTCTACTTCTCCTGCTAGTCATCTGATAGGGAACAGACTAGTAGGAAGGTGGATGTATACTTCTCCTGCTGGTCATCTGATAGGGAACAGACTAGTAGGAAGGTGGATGTCTACTTCTCCTGCTGGTCATCTGATAGGGAACAGACTAGTAGTGTTGGAAGGTGGATGTCTATTTCTCCTGCTGGTCATCTGATAGGGAACAGACTAGTAGGAAGGTGGATGTCTACTTCTCCTGCTGGTCATCTGATAGGGAACAGACTAGTAGGAAGGTGGATGTCTACTTCTCCTGCTGGTCATCTGATAGGGAACAGACTAGTAGGAAGGTGGATGTCTACTTCTCCTGCTGGTCATCTGATAGGGAACAGACTAGTAGGAAGGTGGATGTATACTTCTCCCACTGGTCATCTGATAGGGAACAGACTAGTAGGAAGGTAGATGTCTACTTCTCCTGCTGGTCATCTGATAGGGAACAGACTAGTAGGAAGGTGGATGTCTACTTCTCCTGCTGGTCCTCTGATAGGGAACAGACTAGTAGTGTTGGAAGGTGGATGTCTACTTCTCCTGCTGGTCATCTGATAGGGAACAGACTAGTAGGAAGGTGGATGTCTACTTCTCCTGCTGGTCATCTGATAGGGAACAGACTAGTAGGAAGGTGGATGTCTACTTCTCCTGCTGGTCATCTGATAGGGAACAGACTAGTAGGAAGGTGGATGTCTACTTCTCCTGCTGGTCATCTGATAGGGAACAGACTAGTAGGAAGGTAGATGTCTACTTCTCCTGCTGGTCATCTGATAGGGAACAGACTAGTAGGAAGGTGGATGTCTACTTCTCCTGCTGGTCATCTGATAGGGAACAGACTAGTAGTGTTGGAAGGTGGATGTCTACTTCTCCTGCTGGTCATCTGATAGGGAACAGACTAGTAGGAAGGTGGATGTCTACTTCTCCTGCTGGTCATCTGATAGGGAACAGACTAGTAGTGTTGGAAGGTGGATGTCTACTTCTCCTGCTGGTCATCTGATAGGGAACAGACTAGTAGGAAGGTGGATGTCTACTTCTCCTGCTGGTCATCTGATAGGGAACAGACTAGTAGGAAGGTGGATGTCTACTTCTCCTGCTGGTCATCTGATAGGGAACAGACTAGTAGGAAGGTGGATGTCTACTTCTCCTGCTGGTCATCTGATAGGGAACAGACTAGTAGGAAGGTGGATGTCTACTTCTCCTGCTGGTCATCTGATAGGGAACAGACTAGTAGGAAGGTGGATGTCTACTTCTCCTGCTGGTCATCTGATAGGGAACAGACTAGTAGTGTTGGAAGGTGGATGTCTACTTCTCCTGCTGGTCATCTGATAGGGAACAGACTAGTAGTGTTGGAAGGTGGATGTCTACTTCTCCTGCTGGTCATCTGATAGGGAACAGACTAGTAGGAAGGTGGATGTCTACTTCTCCTGCTGGTCATCTGATAGGGAACAGACTAGTAGTGTTGGAAGGTGGATGTCTACTTCTCCTACTGGTCATCTGATAGGGAACAGACTAGTAGGAAGGTGGATGTCTACTTCTCCTGCTGGTCATCTGATAGGGAACAGACTAGTAGGAAGGTAGATGTCTACTTCTCCTGCTGGTCATCTGATAGGGAACAGACTAGTAGGAAGGTGGATGTCTACTTCTCCTGCTGGTCATCTGATAGGGAACAGACTAGTAGGAAGGTGGATGTCTACTTCTCCTGCTGGTCATCTGATAGGGAACAGACTAGTAGTGTTGGAAGGTGGATGTCTACTTCTCCTACTGGTCATCTGATAGGGAACAGACTAGTAGGAAGGTGGATGTCTACTTCTCCTGCTGGTCATCTGATAGGGAACAGACTAGTAGTGTTGGAAGGTGGATGTCTACTTCTCCTGCTGGTCATCTGATAGGGAACAGACTAGTAGTGTTGGAAGGTGGATGTCTACTTCTCCTGCTGGTCATCTGATAGGGAACAGACTAGTAGGAAGGTGGATGTCTACTTCTCCTGCTGGTCATCTGATAGGGAACAGACTAGTAGTGTTGGAAGGTGGATGTCTACTTCTCCTACTGGTCATCTGATAGGGAACAGACTAGTAGGAAGGTAGATGTCTACTTCTCCTGCTGGTCATCTGATAGGGAACAGACTAGTAGGAAGGTGGATGTCTACTTCTCCTGCTGGTCATCTGATAGGGAACAGACTAGTAGGAAGGTGGATGTCTACTTCTCCTGCTGGTCATCTGATAGGGAACAGACTAGTAGGAAGGTAGATGTCTACTTCTCCTGCTGGTCATCTGATAGGGAACAGACTAGTAGTGTTGGAAGGTGGATGTCTACTTCTCCTGCTGGTCATCTGATAGGGAACAGACTAGTAGGAAGGTAGATGTCTACTTCTCCTGCTGGTCATCTGATAGGGAACAGACTAGTAGGAAGGTGGATGTCTACTTCTCCTGCTGGTCATCTGATAGGGAACAGACTAGTAGGAAGGTAGATGTCTACTTCTCCTGCTGGTCATCTGATAGGGAACAGACTAGTAGGAAGGTGGATGTCTACTTCTCCTGCTGGTCTTCTGATAGGGAACAGACTAGTAGGAAGGTAGATGTCTACTTCTCCCACTGGTCATCTGATAGGGAACAGACTAGTAGGAAGGTGGATGTCTACTTCTCCTGCTGGTCATCTGATAGGGAACAGACTAGTAGGAAGGTGGATGTCTACTTCTCCTGCTGGTCATCTGATAGGGAACAGACTAGTAGGAAGGTAGATGTCTACTTCTCCTGCTGGTCATCTGATAGGGAACAGACTAGTAGGAAGGTGGATGTCTACTTCTCCTGCTGGTCATCTGATAGGGAACAGACTAGTAGGAAGGGGGGTGTCTACTTCTCCTGCTGGTCATCTGATAGGGAACAGACTAGTAGGAAGGTGGATGTCTACTTCTCCTGCTGGTCATCTGATAGGGAACAGACTAGTAGTGTTGGAAGGTGGATGTCTACTTCTCCTGCTGGTCATCTGATAGGGAACAGACTAGTAGGAAGGTGGATGTCTACTTCTCCTGCTGGTCATCTGATAGGGAACAGACTAGTAGGAAGGTGGATGTCTACTTCTCCTACTGGTCATCTGATAGGGAACAGACTAGTAGGAAGGTGGATGTCTACTTCTCCTGCTGGTCATCTGATAGGGAACAGACTAGTAGGAAGGTGGATGTCTACTTCTCCTGCTGGTCATCTGATAGGGAACAGACTAGTAGGAAGGTGGATGTCTACTTCTCCTGCTGGTCATCTGATAGGGAACAGACTAGTAGGAAGGTGGATGTCTACTTCTCCTGCTGGTCATCTGATAGGGAACAGACTAGTAGTGTTGGAAGGTGGATGTCTACTTCTCCTGCTGGTCATCTGATAGGGAACAGACTAGTAGGAAGGTGGATGTCTACTTCTCCTGCTGGTCATCTGATAGGGAACAGACTAGTAGTGTTGGAAGGTGGATGTCTACTTCTCCTGCTGGTCATCTGATAGGGAACAGACTAGTAGTGTTGGAAGGTAGATGTCTACTTCTCCTGCTGGTCATCTGATAGGGAACAGACTAGTAGTGTTGGAAGGTGGATGTCTACTTCTCCTGCTGGTCATCTGATAGGGAACAGACTAGTAGGAAGGTGGATGTCTACTTCTCCTGCTGGTCATCTGATAGGGAACAGACTAGTAGGAAGGTGGATGTCTACTTCTCCTGCTGGTCATCTGATAGGGAACAGACTAGTAGTGTTGGAAGGTGGATGTCTACTTCTCCTGCTGGTCATCTGATAGGGAACAGACTAGTAGGAAGGTAGATGTCTACTTCTCCTGCTGGTCATCTGATAGGGAACAGACTAGTAGGAAGGTGGATGTCTACTTCTCCTGCTGGTCATCTGATAGGGAACAGACTAGTAGGAAGGTAGATGTCTACTTCTCCTGCTGGTCATCTGATAGGGAACAGACTAGTAGGAAGGTGGATGTCTACTTCTCCTGCTGGTCATCTGATAGGGAACAGACTAGTAGTGTTGGAAGGTGGATGTCTACTTCTCCTGCTGGTCATCTGATAGGGAACAGACTAGTAGGAAGGTGGATGTCTACTTCTCCTGCTGGTCATCTGATAGGGAACAGACTAGTAGTGTTGGAAGGTGGATGTCTACTTCTCCTGCTGGTCATCTGATAGGGAACAGACTAGTAGGAAGGTGGATGTCTACTTCTCCTGCTGGTCATCTGATAGGGAACAGACTAGTAGGAAGGTGGATGTCTACTTCTCCTGCTGGTCATCTGATAGGGAACAGACTAGTAGTGTTGGAAGGTGGATGTCTACTTCTCCTGCTGGTCATCTGATAGGGAACAGACTAGTAGGAAGGTGGATGTCTACTTCTCCTGCTGGTCATCTGATAGGGAACAGACTAGTAGGAAGGTGGATGTCTACTTCTCCTGCTGGTCATCTGATAGGGAACAGACTAGTAGTGTTGGAAGGTGGATGTCTACTTCTCCTGCTGGTCATCTGATAGGGAACAGACTAGTAGGAAGGTGGATGTATACTTCTCCCACTGGTCATCTGATAGGGAACAGACTAGTAGGAAGGTGGATGTCTACTTCTCCTGCTGGTCATCTGATAGGGAACAGACTAGTAGGAAGGTGGATGTCTACTTCTCCTGCTGGTCATCTGATAGGGAACAGACTAGTAGTGTTGGAAGGTGGATGTCTACTTCTACTGCTGGTCATCTGATAGGGAACAGACTAGTAGGAAGGTGGATGTATACTTCTCCTGCTGGTCATCTGATAGGGAACAGACTAGTAGGAAGGTGGATGTCTACTTCTCCTGCTGGTCATCTGATAGGGAACAGACTAGTAGGAAGGTGGATGTCTACTTCTCCTGCTGGTCATCTGATAGGGAACAGACTAGTAGTGTTGGAAGGTGGATGTCTACTTCTCCTGCTGGTCATCTGATAGGGAACAGACTAGTAGGAAGGTGGATGTCTACTTCTCCTGCTGGTCATCTGATAGGGAACAGACTAGTAGGAAGGTAGATGTCTACTTCTCCTGCTGGTCATCTGATAGGGAACAGACTAGTAGTGTTGGAAGGTGGATGTCTACTTCTCCTGCTGGTCATCTGATAGGGAACAGACTAGTAGTGTTGGAAGGTGGATGTCTACTTCTCCTGCTGGTCATCTGATAGGGAACAGACTAGTAGGAAGGTGGATGTCTACTTCTCCTGCTGGTCATCTGATAGGGAACAGACTAGTAGTGTTGGAAGGTGGATGTCTACTTCTCCTACTGGTCATCTGATAGGGAACAGACTAGTAGGAAGGTGGATGTCTACTTCTCCTGCTGGTCATCTGATAGGGAACAGACTAGTAGGAAGGTGGATGTCTACTTCTCCTGCTGGTCATCTGATAGGGAACAGACTAGTAGGAAGGTGGATGTCTACTTCTCCTGCTGGTCATCTGATAGGGAACAGACTAGTAGGAAGGTGGATGTCTACTTCTCCTGCTGGTCATCTGATAGGGAACAGACTAGTAGTGTTGGAAGGTGGATGTCTACTTCTCCTACTGGTCATCTGATAGGGAACAGACTAGTAGGAAGGTGGATGTCTACTTCTCCTGCTGGTCATCTGATAGGGAACAGACTAGTAGTGTTGGAAGGTGGATGTCTACTTCTCCTGCTGGTCATCTGATAGGGAACAGACTAGTAGGAAGGTGGATGTCTACTTCTCCTGCTGGTCATCTGATAGGGAACAGACTAGTAGTGTTGGAAGGTGGATGTCTACTTCTCCTACTGGTCATCTGATAGGGAACAGACTAGTAGGAAGGTGGATGTATACTTCTCCTGCTGGTCATCTGATAGGGAACAGACTAGTAGTGTTGGAAGGTGGATGTCTACTTCTCCTGCTGGTCATCTGATAGGGAACAGACTAGTAGGAAGGTAGATGTCTACTTCTCCTGCTGGTCATCTGATAGGGAACAGACTAGTAGTGTTGGAAGGTGGATGTCTACTTCTCCTGCTGGTCATCTGATAGGGAACAGACTAGTAGTGTTGGAAGGTGGATGTCTACTTCTCCTGCTGGTCATCTGATAGGGAACAGACTAGTAGGAAGGTGGATGTCTACTTCTCCTGCTGGTCATCTGATAGGGAACAGACTAGTAGGAAGGTGGATGTCTACTTCTCCTGCTGGTCATCTGATAGGGAACAGACTAGTAGTGTTGGAAGGTGGATGTCTACTTCTCCTGCTGGTCATCTGATAGGGAACAGACTAGTTGGAAGGTGGATGTCTACTTCTCCTGCTGGTCATCTGATAGGGAACAGACTAGTAGGAAGGTGGATGTCTACTTCTCCTGCTGGTCATCTGATAGGGAACAGACTAGTAGTGTTGGAAGGTGGATGTCTACTTCTCCTGCTGGTCATCTGATAGGGAACAGACTAGTAGGAAGGTGGATGTCTACTTCTCCTGCTGGTCATCTGATAGGGAACAGACTAGTAGTGTTGGAAGGTGGATGTCTACTTCTCCTGCTGGTCATCTGATAGGGAACAGACTAGTAGGAAGGTGGATGTCTACTTCTCCTGCTGGTCATCTGATAGGGAACAGACTAGTAGGAAGGTGGATGTCTACTTCTCCTGCTGGTCATCTGATAGGGAACAGACTAGTAGGAAGGTGGATGTCTACTTCTCCTGCTGGTCATCTGATAGGGAACAGACTAGTAGGGAGGTGGATGTCTACTTCTCCCGCTGGTCATCTGATAGGGAACAGACTAGTAGTGTTGGAAGGTGGATGTCTACTTCTCCTGCTGGTCATCTGATAGGGAACAGACTAGTAGGAAGGTGGATGTCTACTTCTCCTGCTGGTCATCTGATAGGGAACAGACTAGTAGGAAGGTGGATGTCTACTTCTCCTGCTGGTCATCTGATAGGGAACAGACTAGTAGGAAGGTGGATGTCTACTTCTCCTGCTGGTCATCTGATAGGGAACAGACTAGTAGGAAGGTGGATGTCTACTTCTCCTGCTGGTCATCTGATAGGGAACAGACTAGTAGGAAGGTGGATGTCTACTTCTCCTGCTGGTCATCTGATAGGGAACAGACTAGTAGGAAGGTGGATGTCTACTTCTCCTACTGGTCATCTGATAGGGAACAGACTAGTAGGAAGGTGGATGTCTACTTCTCCTGCTGGTCATCTGATAGGGAACAGACTAGTAGGAAGGTGGATGTCTACTTCTCCCACTGGTCATCTGATAGGGAACAGACTAGTAGGAAGGTGGATGTCTACTTCTCCTGCTGGTCATCTGATAGGGAACAGACTAGTAGGAAGGTAGATGTCTACTTCTCCTGCTGGTCATCTGATAGGGAACAGACTAGTAGGAAGGGGGATGTCTACTTCTCCCACTGGTCATCTGATAGGGAACAGACTAGTAGGAAGGTGGATGTCTACTTCTCCTGCTGGTCATCTGATAGGGAACAGACTAGTAGTGTTGGAAGGTGGATGTCTACTTCTCCTGCTGGTCATCTGATAGGGAACAGACTAGTAGGAAGGTGGATGTCTACTTCTCCTGCTGGTCATCTGATAGGGAACAGACTAGTAGTGTTGGAAGGTGGATGTCTACTTCTCCTACTGGTCATCTGATAGGGAACAGACTAGTAGGAAGGTGGATGTCTACTTCTCCTGCTGGTCATCTGATAGGGAACAGACTAGTAGGAAGGTGGATGTCTACTTCTCCTGCTGGTCATCTGATAGGGAACAGACTAGTAGGAAGGTGGATGTCTACTTCTCCTGCTGGTCATCTGATAGGGAACAGACTAGTAGGAAGGTGGATGTATACTTCTCCCACTGGTCATCTGATAGGGAACAGACTAGTAGGAAGGTGGATGTCTACTTCTCCTGCTGGTCATCTGATAGGGAACAGACTAGTAGGAAGGTAGATGTCTACTTCTCCTGCTGGTCATCTGATAGGGAACAGACTAGTAGTGTTGGAAGGTGGATGTCTACTTCTCCTACTGGTCATCTGATAGGGAACAGACTAGTAGGAAGGTGGATGTCTACTTCTCCTGCTGGTCATCTGATAGGGAACAGACTAGTAGGAAGGTGGATGTATACTTCTCCCACTGGTCATCTGATAGGGAACAGACTAGTAGGAAGGTGGATGTCTACTTCTCCTGCTGGTCATCTGATAGGGAACAGACTAGTAGGAAGGTGGATGTATACTTCTCCTGCTGGTCATCTGATAGGGAACAGACTAGTAGGAAGGGGGATGTCTACTTCTCCTGCTGGTCATCTGATAGGGAACAGACTAGTAGTGTTGGAAGGTGGATGTCTACTTCTCCTGCTGGTCATCTGATAGGGAACAGACTAGTAGGAAGGTGGATGTCTACTTCTCCTGCTGGTCATCTGATAGGGAACAGACTAGTAGGAAGGTAGATGTCTACTTCTCCTGCTGGTCATCTGATAGGGAACAGACTAGTAGGAAGGTGGATGTCTACTTCTCCTGCTGGTCATCTGATAGGGAACAGACTAGTAGTGTTGGAAGGTGGATGTCTACTTCTCCTGCTGGTCATCTGATAGGGAACAGACTAGTAGGAAGGTGGATGTCTACTTCTCCTACTGGTCATCTGATAGGGAACAGACTAGTAGGAAGGTGGATGTCTACTTCTCCTGCTGGTCATCTGATAGGGAACAGACTAGTAGGAAGGTGGATGTCTACTTCTCCTGCTGGTCATCTGATAGGGAACAGACTAGTAGGAAGGTGGATGTCTACTTCTCCTGCTGGTCATCTGATAGGGAACAGACTAGTAGTGTTGGAAGGTGGATGTCTACTTCTCCTGCTGGTCATCTGATAGGGAACAGACTAGTAGGAAGGTGGATGTCTACTTCTCCTGCTGGTCATCTGATAGGGAACAGACTAGTAGTGTTGGAAGGTGGATGTCTACTTCTCCTGCTGGTCATCTGATAGGGAACAGACTAGTAGGAAGGTGGATGTCTACTTCTCCTGCTGGTCATCTGATAGGGAACAGACTAGTAGGAAGGTGGATGTCTACTTCTCCTGCTGGTCATCTGATAGGGAACAGACTAGTAGGAAGGTGGATGTCTACTTCTCCTGCTGGTCATCTGATAGGGAACAGACTAGTAGTGTTGGAAGGTGGATGTCTACTTCTCCTGCTGGTCATCTGATAGGGAACAGACTAGTTGGAAGGTGGATGTCTACTTCTCCTGCTGGTCATCTGATAGGGAACAGACTAGTAGGAAGGTGGATGTCTACTTCTCCTGCTGGTCATCTGATAGGGAACAGACTAGTAGTGTTGGAAGGTGGATGTCTACTTCTCCTGCTGGTCATCTGATAGGGAACAGACTAGTAGGAAGGTGGATGTCTACTTCTCCTGCTGGTCATCTGATAGGGAACAGACTAGTAGTGTTGGAAGGTGGATGTCTACTTCTCCTGCTGGTCATCTGATAGGGAACAGACTAGTAGGAAGGTGGATGTCTACTTCTCCTGCTGGTCATCTGATAGGGAACAGACTAGTAGGAAGGTGGATGTCTACTTCTCCTGCTGGTCATCTGATAGGGAACAGACTAGTAGGAAGGTGGATGTCTACTTCTCCTGCTGGTCATCTGATAGGGAACAGACTAGTAGGGAGGTGGATGTCTACTTCTCCCACTGGTCATCTGATAGGGAACAGACTAGTAGTGTTGGAAGGTGGATGTCTACTTCTCCTGCTGGTCATCTGATAGGGAACAGACTAGTAGGAAGGTGGATGTCTACTTCTCCTGCTGGTCATCTGATAGGGAACAGACTAGTAGGAAGGTGGATGTCTACTTCTCCTGCTGGTCATCTGATAGGGAACAGACTAGTAGGAAGGTGGATGTCTACTTCTCCTGCTGGTCATCTGATAGAGAACAGACTAGTAGGAAGGTGGATGTCTACTTCTCCTGCTGGTCATCTGATAGGGAACAGACTAGTAGGAAGGTGGGTGTCTACTTCTCCTGCTGGTCATCTGATAGGGAACAGACTAGTAGGAAGGTGGATGTCTACTTCTCCTACTGGTCATCTGATAGGGAACAGACTAGTAGGAAGGTGGATGTCTACTTCTCCTGCTGGTCATCTGATAGGGAACAGACTAGTAGGAAGGTGGATGTCTACTTCTCCCACTGGTCATCTGATAGGGAACAGACTAGTAGGAAGGTGGATGTCTACTTCTCCTGCTGGTCATCTGATAGGGAACAGACTAGTAGGAAGGTAGATGTCTACTTCTCCTGCTGGTCATCTGATAGGGAACAGACTAGTAGGAAGGGGGATGTCTACTTCTCCCACTGGTCATCTGATAGGGAACAGACTAGTAGGAAGGTGGATGTCTACTTCTCCTGCTGGTCATCTGATAGGGAACAGACTAGTAGTGTTGGAAGGTGGATGTCTACTTCTCCTGCTGGTCATCTGATAGGGAACAGACTAGTAGGAAGGTGGATGTCTACTTCTCCTGCTGGTCATCTGATAGGGAACAGACTAGTAGTGTTGGAAGGTGGATGTCTACTTCTCCTACTGGTCATCTGATAGGGAACAGACTAGTAGGAAGGTGGATGTCTACTTCTCCTGCTGGTCATCTGATAGGGAACAGACTAGTAGGAAGGTGGATGTCTACTTCTCCTGCTGGTCATCTGATAGGGAACAGACTAGTAGGAAGGTGGATGTCTACTTCTCCTGCTGGTCATCTGATAGGGAACAGACTAGTAGGAAGGTGGATGTATACTTCTCCCACTGGTCATCTGATAGGGAACAGACTAGTAGGAAGGTGGATGTCTACTTCTCCTGCTGGTCTTCTGATAGGGAACAGACTAGTAGGAAGGTAGATGTCTACTTCTCCTGCTGGTCATCTGATAGGGAACAGACTAGTAGTGTTGGAAGGTGGATGTCTACTTCTCCTACTGGTCATCTGATAGGGAACAGACTAGTAGGAAGGTGGATGTCTACTTCTCCTGCTGGTCATCTGATAGGGAACAGACTAGTAGGAAGGTGGATGTATACTTCTCCCACTGGTCATCTGATAGGGAACAGACTAGTAGGAAGGTGGATGTCTACTTCTCCTGCTGGTCATCTGATAGGGAACAGACTAGTAGGAAGGTGGATGTATACTTCTCCTGCTGGTCATCTGATAGGGAACAGACTAGTAGGAAGGGGGATGTCTACTTCTCCTGCTGGTCATCTGATAGGGAACAGACTAGTAGTGTTGGAAGGTGGATGTCTACTTCTCCTGCTGGTCATCTGATAGGGAACAGACTAGTAGGAAGGTGGATGTCTACTTCTCCTGCTGGTCATCTGATAGGGAACAGACTAGTAGGAAGGTAGATGTCTACTTCTCCTGCTGGTCATCTGATAGGGAACAGACTAGTAGGAAGGTGGATGTCTACTTCTCCTGCTGGTCATCTGATAGGGAACAGACTAGTAGTGTTGGAAGGTGGATGTCTACTTCTCCTGCTGGTCATCTGATAGGGAACAGACTAGTAGGAAGGTGGATGTCTACTTCTCCTACTGGTCATCTGATAGGGAACAGACTAGTAGGAAGGTGGATGTCTACTTCTCCTGCTGGTCATCTGATAGGGAACAGACTAGTAGGAAGGTGGATGTCTACTTCTCCTGCTGGTCATCTGATAGGGAACAGACTAGTAGGAAGGTGGATGTCTACTTCTCCTGCTGGTCATCTGATAGGGAACAGACTAGTAGTGTTGGAAGGTGGATGTCTACTTCTCCTGCTGGTCATCTGATAGGGAACAGACTAGTAGGAAGGTGGATGTCTACTTCTCCTGCTGGTCATCTGATAGGGAACAGACTAGTAGTGTTGGAAGGTGGATGTCTACTTCTCCTGCTGGTCATCTGATAGGGAACAGACTAGTAGGAAGGTGGATGTCTACTTCTCCTACTGGTCATCTGATAGGGAACAGACTAGTAGTGTTGGAAGGTGGATGTCTACTTCTCCTGCTGGTCATCTGATAGGGAACAGACTAGTAGGAAGGTGGATGTCTACTTCTCCTACTGGTCATCTGATAGGGAACAGACTAGTAGGAAGGTGGATGTCTACTTCTCCTGCTGGTCATCTGATAGGGAACAGACTAGTAGGAAGGGGGGTGTCTACTTCTCCTACTGGTCATCTGATAGGGAACAGACTAGTAGTGTTGGAAGGTGGATGTCTACTTCTCCTGCTGGTCATCTGATAGGGAACAGACTAGTAGTGTTGGAAGGTGGATGTCTACTTCTCCTACTGGTCATCTGATAGGGAACAGACTAGCAGGAAGGTGGATGTCTACTTCTCCTGCTGGTCATCTGATAGGGAACAGACTAGTAGGAAGGTGGATGTCTACTTCTCCCACTGGTCATCTGATAGGGAACAGACTAGTAGTGTTGGAAGGTGGATGTCTACTTCTCCTGCTGGTCATCTGATAGGGAACAGACTAGTAGGAAGGTGGATGTCTACTTCTCCTGCTGGTCATCTGATAGGGAACAGACTAGTAGGAAGGTGGATGTCTACTTCTCCTGCTGGTCATCTGATAGGGAACAGACTAGTAGGAAGGTGGATGTCTACTTCTCCTGCTGGTCATCTGATAGGGAACAGACTAGTAGGAAGGTGGATGTCTACTTCTCCTGCTGGTCATCTGATAGGGAACAGACTAGTAGGAAGGTAGATGTCTACTTCTCCCACTGGTCATCTGATAGGGAACAGACTAGTAGTGTTGGAAGGTGGATGTCTACTTCTCCTGCTGGTCATCTGATAGGGAACAGACTAGTAGGAAGGTGGATGTCTACTTCTCCTGCTGGTCATCTGATAGGGAACAGACTAGTAGGAAGGTGGATGTCTACTTCTCCTGCTGGTCATCTGATAGGGAACAGACTAGTAGGAAGGTGGATGTCTACTTCTCCCGCTGGTCATCTGATAGGGAACAGACTAGTAGTGTTGGAAGGTGGATGTCTACTTCTCCTGCTGGTCATCTGATAGGGAACAGACTAGTAGTGTTGGAAGGTGGATGTCTACTTCTCCTGCTGGTCATCTGATAGGGAACAGACTAGTAGTGTTGGAAGGTGGATGTCTACTTCTCCTGCTGGTCATCTGATAGGGAACAGACTAGTAGGAAGGTAGATGTCTACTTCTCCTGCTGGTCATCTGATAGGGAACAGACTAGTAGTGTTGGAAGGTGGATGTCTACTTCTCCTGCTGGTCATCTGATAGGGAACAGACTAGTAGGAAGGTGGATGTCTACTTCTCCTGCTGGTCATCTGATAGGGAACAGACTAGTAGGAAGGTGGATGTCTACTTCTCCTGCTGGTCATCTGATAGGGAACAGACTAGTAGTGTTGGAAGGTGGATGTCTACTTCTCCTGCTGGTCATCTGATAGGGAACAGACTAGTAGGAAGGTGGATGTCTACTTCTCCTGCTGGTCATCTGATAGGGAACAGACTAGTAGGAAGGTAGATGTCTACTTCTCCTGCTGGTCATCTGATAGGGAACAGACTAGTAGGAAGGTGGATGTCTACTTCTCCTGCTGGTCATCTGATAGGGAACAGACTAGTAGGAAGGTGGATGTCTACTTCTCCTGCTGGTCATCTGATAGGGAACAGACTAGTAGGAAGGTAGATGTCTACTTCTCCCGCTGGTCATCTGATAGGGAACAGACTAGTAGGAAGGTGGATGTCTACTTCTCCTGCTGGTCATCTGATAGGGAACAGACTAGTAGGAAGGTGGATGTCTACTTCTCCTGCTGGTCATCTGATAGGGAACAGACTAGTAGTGTTGGAAGGTGGATGTCTACTTCTCCTGCTGGTCATCTGATAGGGAACAGACTAGTAGTGTTGGAAGGTGGATGTCTACTTCTCCTGCTGGTCATCTGATAGGGAACAGACTAGTAGGAAGGTGGATGTCTACTTCTCCTGCTGGTCATCTGATAGGGAACAGACTAGTAGGAAGGTGGATGTCTACTTCTCCTGCTGGTCATCTGATAGGGAACAGACTAGTAGGAAGGTGGATGTCTACTTCTCCTGCTGGTCATCTGATAGGGAACAGACTAGTAGTGTTGGAAGGTGGATGTCTACTTCTCCTGCTGGTCATCTGATAGGGAACAGACTAGTAGTGTTGGAAGGTGGATGTCTACTTCTCCTGCTGGTCATCTGATAGGGAACAGACTAGTAGGAAGGTGGATGTCTACTTCTCCTGCTGGTCATCTGATAGGGAACAGACTAGTAGGAAGGTAGATGTCTACTTCTCCTGCTGGTCATCTGATAGGGAACAGACTAGTAGGAAGGTGGATGTCTACTTCTCCTGCTGGTCATCTGATAGGGAACAGACTAGTAGGAAGGTGGATGTCTACTTCTCCTGCTGGTCATCTGATAGGGAACAGACTAGTAGGAAGGTGGATGTCTACTTCTCCCGCTGGTCATCTGATAGGGAACAGACTAGTAGGAAGGTGGATGTCTACTTCTCCTGCTGGTCATCTGATAGGGAACAGACTAGTAGTGTTGGAAGGTGGATGTCTACTTCTCCTGCTGGTCATCTGATAGGGAACAGACTAGTAGGAAGGTGGATGTCTACTTCTCCTGCTGGTCATCTGATAGGGAACAGACTAGTAGGAAGGTGGATGTCTACTTCTCCTGCTGGTCATCTGATAGGGAACAGACTAGTAGTGTTGGAAGGTGGATGTCTACTTCTCCTGCTGGTCATCTGATAGGGAACAGACTAGTAGGAAGGTGGATGTCTACTTCTCCTGCTGGTCATCTGATAGGGAACAGACTAGTAGTGTTGGAAGGTGGATGTCTACTTCTCCTGCTGGTCATCTGATAGGGAACAGACTAGTAGGAAGGTGGATGTCTACTTCTCCTGCTGGTCATCTGATAGGGAACAGACTAGTAGTGTTGGAAGGTGGATGTCTACTTCTCCTGCTGGTCATCTGATAGGGAACAGACTAGTAGGAAGGTGGATGTCTACTTCTCCTGCTGGTCATCTGATAGGGAACAGACTAGTAGGAAGGTGGATGTCTACTTCTCCTGCTGGTCATCTGATAGGGAACAGACTAGTAGGAAGGTGGATGTCTACTTCTCCTGCTGGTCATCTGATAGGGAACAGACTAGTAGTGTTGGAAGGTGGATGTCTACTTCTCCTGCTGGTCATCTGATAGGGAACAGACTAGTAGGAAGGTGGATGTCTACTTCTCCTGCTGGTCATCTGATAGGGAACAGACTAGTAGTGTTGGAAGGTGGATGTCTACTTCTCCTGCTGGTCATCTGATAGGGAACAGACTAGTAGTGTTGGAAGGTGGATGTCTACTTCTCCTGCTGGTCATCTGATAGGGAACAGACTAGTAGGAAGGTGGATGTCTACTTCTCCTGCTGGTCATCTGATAGGGAACAGACTAGTAGGAAGGTGGATGTCTACTTCTCCTGCTGGTCATCTGATAGGGAACAGACTAGTAGTGTTGGAAGGTGGATGTCTACTTCTCCTGCTGGTCATCTGATAGGGAACAGACTAGTAGGAAGGTGGATGTCTACTTCTCCTGCTGGTCATCTGATAGGGAACAGACTAGTAGTGTTGGAAGGTGGATGTCTACTTCTCCTGCTGGTCATCTGATAGGGAACAGACTAGTAGGAAGGTGGATGTCTACTTCTCCTGCTGGTCATCTGATAGGGAACAGACTAGTAGGAAGGTGGATGTCTACTTCTCCTGCTGGTCATCTGATAGGGAACAGACTAGTAGTGTTGGAAGGTGGATGTCTACTTCTCCTGCTGGTCATCTGATAGGGAACAGACTAGTAGGAAGGTAGATGTCTACTTCTCCTGCTGGTCATCTGATAGGGAACAGACTAGTAGGAAGGTGGATGTCTACTTCTCCTGCTGGTCATCTGATAGGGAACAGACTAGTAGGAAGGTGGATGTCTACTTCTCCTGCTGGTCATCTGATAGGGAACAGACTAGTAGGAAGGTGGATGTCTACTTCTCCTGCTGGTCATCTGATAGGGAACAGACTAGTAGGAAGGTGGATGTCTACTTCTCCTGCTGGTCATCTGATAGGGAACAGACTAGTAGTGTTGGAAGGTGGATGTCTACTTCTCCTGCTGGTCATCTGATAGGGAACAGACTAGTAGTGTTGGAAGGTGGATGTCTACTTCTCCTGCTGGTCATCTGATAGGGAACAGACTAGTAGGAAGGTGGATGTCTACTTCTCCTGCTGGTCATCTGATAGGGAACAGACTAGTAGTGTTGGAAGGTGGATGTCTACTTCTCCTGCTGGTCATCTGATAGGGAACAGACTAGTAGTGTTGGAAGGTGGATGTCTACTTCTCCTGCTGGTCATCTGATAGGGAACAGACTAGTAGGAAGGTGGATGTCTACTTCTCCTGCTGGTCATCTGATAGGGAACAGACTAGTAGGAAGGTGGATGTCTACTTCTCCTGCTGGTCATCTGATAGGGAACAGACTAGTAGTGTTGGAAGGTGGATGTCTACTTCTCCTGCTGGTCATCTGATAGGGAACAGACTAGTAGTGTTGGAAGGTGGATGTCTACTTCTCCTGCTGGTCATCTGATAGGGAACAGACTAGTAGGAAGGTGGATGTCTACTTCTCCTGCTGGTCATCTGATAGGGAACAGACTAGTAGGAAGGTGGATGTCTACTTCTCCTGCTGGTCATCTGATAGGGAACAGACTAGTAGGAAGGTGGATGTCTACTTCTCCTGCTGGTCATCTGATAGGGAACAGACTAGTAGTGTTGGAAGGTGGATGTCTACTTCTCCTGCTGGTCATCTGATAGGGAACAGACTAGTAGGAAGGTAGATGTCTACTTCTCCTGCTGGTCATCTGATAGGGAACAGACTAGTAGGAAGGTAGATGTCTACTTCTCCTGCTGGTCATCTGATAGGGAACAGACTAGTAGGAAGGTGGATGTCTACTTCTCCTGCTGGTCATCTGATAGGGAACAGACTAGTAGGAAGGTGGATGTCTACTTCTCCTGCTGGTCATCTGATAGGGAACAGACTAGTAGGAAGGTGGATGTCTACTTCTCCTGCTGGTCTTCTGATAGGGAACAGACTAGTAGTGTTGGAAGGTAGATGTCTACTTCTCCTGCTGGTCATCTGATAGGGAACAGACTAGTAGTGTTGGAAGGTGGATGTCTACTTCTCCTGCTGGTCATCTGATAGGGAACAGACTAGTAGGAAGGTGGATGTCTACTTCTCCTGCTGGTCATCTGATAGGGAACAGACTAGTAGTGTTGGAAGGTGGATGTCTACTTCTCCTGCTGGTCATCTGATAGGGAACAGACTAGTAGGAAGGTGGATGTCTACTTCTCCTGCTGGTCATCTGATAGGGAACAGACTAGTAGGAAGGTGGATGTCTACTTCTCCTGCTGGTCATCTGATAGGGAACAGACTAGTAGGAAGGTGGATGTCTACTTCTCCTGCTGGTCATCTGATAGGGAACAGACTAGTAGGAAGGTGGATGTCTACTTCTCCTGCTGGTCATCTGATAGGGAACAGACTAGTAGGAAGGTGGATGTCTACTTCTCCTGCTGGTCATCTGATAGGGAACAGACTAGTAGGAAGGTGGATGTCTACTTCTCCTGCTGGTCATCTGATAGGGAACAGACTAGTAGGAAGGTGGATGTCTACTTCTCCTGCTGGTCATCTGATAGGGAACAGACTAGTAGTGTTGGAAGGTGGATGTCTACTTCTCCTGCTGGTCATCTGATAGGGAACAGACTAGTAGTGTTGGAAGGTGGATGTCTACTTCTCCTGCTGGTCATCTGATAGGGAACAGACTAGTAGGAAGGTGGATGTCTACTTCTCCTGCTGGTCATCTGATAGGGAACAGACTAGTAGTGTTGGAAGGTGGATGTCTACTTCTCCCGCTGGTCATCTGATAGGGAACAGACTAGTAGTGTTGGAAGGTGGATGTCTACTTCTCCTGCTGGTCATCTGATAGGGAACAGACTAGTAGGAAGGTGGATGTCTACTTCTCCTGCTGGTCATCTGATAGGGAACAGACTAGTAGTGTTGGAAGGTGGATGTCTACTTCTCCTGCTGGTCATCTGATAGGGAACAGACTAGTAGGAAGGTGGATGTCTACTTCTCCCGCTGGTCATCTGATAGGGAACAGACTAGTAGTGTTGGAAGGTGGATGTCTACTTCTCCTGCTGGTCATCTGATAGGGAACAGACTAGTAGGAAGGTGGATGTCTACTTCTCCCGCTGGTCATCTGATAGGGAACAGACTAGTAGTGTTGGAAGGTGGATGTCTACTTCTCCTGCTGGTCATCTGATAGGGAACAGACTAGTAGTGTTGGAAGGTGGATGTCTACTTCTCCTGCTGGTCATCTGATAGGGAACAGACTAGTAGTGTTGGAAGGTGGATGTCTACTTCTCCTGCTGGTCATCTGATAGGGAACAGACTAGTAGGAAGGTGGATGTCTACTTCTCCTGCTGGTCATCTGATAGGGAACAGACTAGTAGTGTTGGAAGGTGGATGTCTAC
This sequence comes from Salvelinus fontinalis, assembly GCF_029448725.1. NCBI lineage: Eukaryota > Metazoa > Chordata > Actinopteri > Salmoniformes > Salmonidae > Salvelinus > Salvelinus fontinalis. The sequence continues at coordinate 1,819,389 of NC_074673.1, forward strand.
TTCTCCTGCTGGTCATCTGATAGGGAACAGACTAGTAGGAAGGTGGATGTCTACTTCTCCTGCTGGTCATCTGATAGGGAACAGACTAGTAGGAAGGTGGATGTCTACTTCTCCTGCTGGTCATCTGATAGGGAACAGACTAGTAGGAAGGTGGATGTCTACTTCTCCTGCTGGTCATCTGATAGGGAACAGACTAGTAGGAAGGGGGGTGTCTACTTCTCCTACTGGTCATCTGATAGGGAACAGACTAGTAGTGTTGGAAGGTGGATGTCTACTTCTCCTTCTGGTCATCTGATAGGGAACAGACTAGTAGGAAGGTAGATGTCTACTTCTCCTGCTGGTCATCTGATAGGGAACAGACTAGTAGGAAGGTAGATGTCTACTTCTCCTGCTGGTCATCTGATAGGGAACAGACTAGTAGGAAGGTGGATGTCTACTTCTCCTGCTGGTCATCTGATAGGGAACAGACTAGTAGGAAGGTGGATGTCTACTTCTCCTGCTGGTCATCTGATAGGGAACAGACTAGTAGGAAGGTGGATGTCTACTTCTCCTGCTGGTCTTCTGATAGGGAACAGACTAGTAGTGTTGGAAGGTAGATGTCTACTTCTCCTGCTGGTCATCTGATAGGGAACAGACTAGTAGTGTTGGAAGGTGGATGTCTACTTCTCCTGCTGGTCATCTGATAGGGAACAGACTAGTAGGAAGGTGGATGTCTACTTCTCCTGCTGGTCATCTGATAGGGAACAGACTAGTAGTGTTGGAAGGTGGATGTCTACTTCTCCTGCTGGTCATCTGATAGGGAACAGACTAGTAGGAAGGTGGATGTCTACTTCTCCTGCTGGTCATCTGATAGGGAACAGACTAGTAGGAAGGTGGATGTCTACTTCTCCTGCTGGTCATCTGATAGGGAACAGACTAGTAGGAAGGTGGATGTCTACTTCTCCTGCTGGTCATCTGATAGGGAACAGACTAGTAGGAAGGTGGATGTCTACTTCTCCTGCTGGTCATCTGATAGGGAACAGACTAGTAGGAAGGTGGATGTCTACTTCTCCTGCTGGTCATCTGATAGGGAACAGACTAGTAGGAAGGTGGATGTCTACTTCTCCTGCTGGTCATCTGATAGGGAACAGACTAGTAGGAAGGTGGATGTCTACTTCTCCTGCTGGTCATCTGATAGGGAACAGACTAGTAGTGTTGGAAGGTGGATGTCTACTTCTCCTGCTGGTCATCTGATAGGGAACAGACTAGTAGTGTTGGAAGGTGGATGTCTACTTCTCCTGCTGGTCATCTGATAGGGAACAGACTAGTAGGAAGGTGGATGTCTACTTCTCCTGCTGGTCATCTGATAGGGAACAGACTAGTAGTGTTGGAAGGTGGATGTCTACTTCTCCCGCTGGTCATCTGATAGGGAACAGACTAGTAGTGTTGGAAGGTGGATGTCTACTTCTCCTGCTGGTCATCTGATAGGGAACAGACTAGTAGTGTTGGAAGGTGGATGTCTACTTCTCCTGCTGGTCATCTGATAGGGAACAGACTAGTAGTGTTGGAAGGTGGATGTCTACTTCTCCTGCTGGTCATCTGATAGGGAACAGACTAGTAGGAAGGTGGATGTCTACTTCTCCCGCTGGTCATCTGATAGGGAACAGACTAGTAGTGTTGGAAGGTGGATGTCTACTTCTCCTGCTGGTCATCTGATAGGGAACAGACTAGTAGGAAGGTGGATGTCTACTTCTCCCGCTGGTCATCTGATAGGGAACAGACTAGTAGTGTTGGAAGGTGGATGTCTACTTCTCCTGCTGGTCATCTGATAGGGAACAGACTAGTAGTGTTGGAAGGTGGATGTCTACTTCTCCTGCTGGTCATCTGATAGGGAACAGACTAGTAGTGTTGGAAGGTGGATGTCTACTTCTCCTGCTGGTCATCTGATAGGGAACAGACTAGTAGGAAGGTGGATGTCTACTTCTCCTGCTGGTCATCTGATAGGGAACAGACTAGTAGTGTTGGAAGGTGGATGTCTACTTCTCCTGCTGGTCATCTGATAGGGAACAGACTAGTAGGAAGGTGGATGTCTACTTCTCCTGCTGGTCATCTGATAGGGAACAGACTAGTAGGAAGGTGGATGTCTACTTCTCCTGCTGGTCATCTGATAGGGAACAGACTAGTAGGAAGGTGGATGTCTACTTCTCCTGCTGGTCATCTGATAGGGAACAGACTAGTAGGAAGGGGGGTGTCTACTTCTCCTACTGGTCATCTGATAGGGAACAGACTAGTAGTGTTGGAAGGTGGATGTCTACTTCTCCTTCTGGTCATCTGATAGGGAACAGACTAGTAGGAAGGTGGATGTCTACTTCTCCTGCTGGTCATCTGATAGGGAACAGACTAGTAGGAAGGTGGATGTCTACTTCTCCTGCTGGTCATCTGATAGGGAACAGACTAGTAGGAAGGTGGATGTCTACTTCTCCTGCTGGTCATCTGATAGGGAACAGACTAGTAGGAAGGGGGATGTCTACTTCTCCTGCTGGTCATCTGATAGGGAACAGACTAGTAGTGTTGGAAGGTGGATGTCTACTTCTCCTGCTGGTCATCTGATAGGGAACAGACTAGTAGGAAGGTGGATGTCTACTTCTCCTGCTGGTCATCTGATAGGGAACAGACTAGTAGTGTTGGAAGGTGGATGTCTACTTCTCCTGCTGGTCATCTGATAGGGAACAGACTAGTAGGAAGGTGGATGTCTACTTCTCCTGCTGGTCATCTGATAGGGAACAGACTAGTAGGAAGGTGGATGTATACTTCTCCTGCTGGTCATCTGATAGGGAACAGACTAGTAGGAAGGGGGATGTCTACTTCTCCTGCTGGTCATCTGATAGGGAACAGACTAGTAGGAAGGGGGATGTCTACTTCTCCTGCTGGTCATCTGATAGGGAACAGACTAGTAGGAAGGTAGATGTCTACTTCTCCTGCTGGTCATCTGATAGGGAACAGACTAGTAGTGTTGGAAGGTGGATGTCTACTTCTCCTGCTGGTCATCTGATAGGGAACAGACTAGTAGGAAGGTGGATGTCTACTTCTCCTGCTGGTCATCTGATAGGGAACAGACTAGTAGGAAGGTGGATGTCTACTTCTCCTGCTGGTCATCTGATAGGGAACAGACTAGTAGGAAGGTGGATGTCTACTTCTCCTGCTGGTCATCTGATAGGGAACAGACTAGTAGTGTTGGAAGGTGGATGTCTACTTCTCCTGCTGGTCATCTGATAGGGAACAGACTAGTAGGAAGGTGGATGTCTACTTCTCCTGCTGGTCATCTGATAGGGAACAGACTAGTAGGAAGGTGGATGTCTACTTCTCCCACTGGTCATCTGATAGGGAACAGACTAGTAGTGTTGGAAGGTGGATGTCTACTTCTCCTGCTGGTCATCTGATAGGGAACAGACTAGTAGGAAGGTGGATGTCTACTTCTCCTGCTGGTCATCTGATAGGGAACAGACTAGTAGTGTTGGAAGGTGGATGTCTACTTCTCCTGCTGGTCATCTGATAGGGAACAGACTAGTAGTGTTGGAAGGTGGATGTCTACTTCTCCTGCTGGTCATCTGATAGGGAACAGACTAGTAGGAAGGTGGATGTCTACTTCTCCTGCTGGTCATCTGATAGGGAACAGACTAGTAGGAAGGTGGATGTCTACTTCTCCTGCTGGTCATCTGATAGGGAACAGACTAGTAGGAAGGTAGATGTCTACTTCTCCTGCTGGTCATCTGATAGGGAACAGACTAGTAGGAAGGTGGATGTCTACTTCTCCTGCTGGTCATCTGATAGGGAACAGACTAGTAGGAAGGTGGATGTCTACTTCTCCTGCTGGTCATCTGATAGGGAACAGACTAGTAGTGTTGGAAGGTGGATGTCTACTTCTCCTGCTGGTCATCTGATAGGGAACAGACTAGTAGTGTTGGAAGGTGGATGTCTACTTCTCCTGCTGGTCATCTGATAGGGAACAGACTAGTAGGAAGGTGGATGTCTACTTCTCCCGCTGGTCATCTGATAGGGAACAGACTAGTAGTGTTGGAAGGTGGATGTCTACTTCTCCTGCTGGTCATCTGATAGGGAACAGACTAGTAGGAAGGTGGATGTCTACTTCTCCCGCTGGTCATCTGATAGGGAACAGACTAGTAGTGTTGGAAGGTGGATGTCTACTTCTCCTGCTGGTCATCTGATAGGGAACAGACTAGTAGTGTTGGAAGGTGGATGTCTACTTCTCCTGCTGGTCATCTGATAGGGAACAGACTAGTAGTGTTGGAAGGTGGATGTCTACTTCTCCTGCTGGTCATCTGATAGGGAACAGACTAGTAGGAAGGTGGATGTCTACTTCTCCTGCTGGTCATCTGATAGGGAACAGACTAGTAGTGTTGGAAGGTGGATGTCTACTTCTCCTGCTGGTCATCTGATAGGGAACAGACTAGTAGGAAGGTGGATGTCTACTTCTCCTGCTGGTCATCTGATAGGGAACAGACTAGTAGGAAGGTGGATGTCTACTTCTCCTGCTGGTCATCTGATAGGGAACAGACTAGTAGGAAGGTGGATGTCTACTTCTCCTGCTGGTCATCTGATAGGGAACAGACTAGTAGGAAGGGGGGTGTCTACTTCTCCTACTGGTCATCTGATAGGGAACAGACTAGTAGTGTTGGAAGGTGGATGTCTACTTCTCCTTCTGGTCATCTGATAGGGAACAGACTAGTAGGAAGGTGGATGTCTACTTCTCCTGCTGGTCATCTGATAGGGAACAGACTAGTAGGAAGGTGGATGTCTACTTCTCCTGCTGGTCATCTGATAGGGAACAGACTAGTAGGAAGGTGGATGTCTACTTCTCCTGCTGGTCATCTGATAGGGAACAGACTAGTAGGAAGGGGGATGTCTACTTCTCCTGCTGGTCATCTGATAGGGAACAGACTAGTAGTGTTGGAAGGTGGATGTCTACTTCTCCTGCTGGTCATCTGATAGGGAACAGACTAGTAGGAAGGTGGATGTCTACTTCTCCTGCTGGTCATCTGATAGGGAACAGACTAGTAGTGTTGGAAGGTGGATGTCTACTTCTCCTGCTGGTCATCTGATAGGGAACAGACTAGTAGGAAGGTGGATGTCTACTTCTCCTGCTGGTCATCTGATAGGGAACAGACTAGTAGGAAGGTGGATGTATACTTCTCCTGCTGGTCATCTGATAGGGAACAGACTAGTAGGAAGGGGGATGTCTACTTCTCCTGCTGGTCATCTGATAGGGAACAGACTAGTAGGAAGGGGGATGTCTACTTCTCCTGCTGGTCATCTGATAGGGAACAGACTAGTAGGAAGGTAGATGTCTACTTCTCCTGCTGGTCATCTGATAGGGAACAGACTAGTAGTGTTGGAAGGTGGATGTCTACTTCTCCTGCTGGTCATCTGATAGGGAACAGACTAGTAGGAAGGTGGATGTCTACTTCTCCTGCTGGTCATCTGATAGGGAACAGACTAGTAGGAAGGTGGATGTCTACTTCTCCTGCTGGTCATCTGATAGGGAACAGACTAGTAGGAAGGTGGATGTCTACTTCTCCTGCTGGTCATCTGATAGGGAACAGACTAGTAGTGTTGGAAGGTGGATGTCTACTTCTCCTGCTGGTCATCTGATAGGGAACAGACTAGTAGGAAGGTGGATGTCTACTTCTCCTGCTGGTCATCTGATAGGGAACAGACTAGTAGGAAGGTGGATGTCTACTTCTCCCACTGGTCATCTGATAGGGAACAGACTAGTAGTGTTGGAAGGTGGATGTCTACTTCTCCTGCTGGTCATCTGATAGGGAACAGACTAGTAGGAAGGTGGATGTCTACTTCTCCTGCTGGTCATCTGATAGGGAACAGACTAGTAGTGTTGGAAGGTGGATGTCTACTTCTCCTGCTGGTCATCTGATAGGGAACAGACTAGTAGTGTTGGAAGGTGGATGTCTACTTCTCCTGCTGGTCATCTGATAGGGAACAGACTAGTAGGAAGGTGGATGTCTACTTCTCCTGCTGGTCATCTGATAGGGAACAGACTAGTAGGAAGGTGGATGTCTACTTCTCCTGCTGGTCATCTGATAGGGAACAGACTAGTAGGAAGGTAGATGTCTACTTCTCCTGCTGGTCATCTGATAGGGAACAGACTAGTAGGAAGGTGGATGTCTACTTCTCCTGCTGGTCATCTGATAGGGAACAGACTAGTAGGAAGGTGGATGTCTACTTCTCCTGCTGGTCATCTGATAGGGAACAGACTAGTAGTGTTGGAAGGTGGATGTCTACTTCTCCTGCTGGTCATCTGATAGGGAACAGACTAGTAGGAAGGTGGATGTCTACTTCTCCTGCTGGTCATCTGATAGGGAACAGACTAGTAGGAAGGTGGATGTCTACTTCTCCTGCTGGTCATCTGATAGGGAACAGACTAGTAGGAAGGTGGATGTCTACTTCTCCCACTGGTCATCTGATAGGGAACAGACTAGTAGTGTTGGAAGGTGGATGTCTACTTCTCCTGCTGGTCATCTGATAGGGAACAGACTAGTAGGAAGGTGGATGTCTACTTCTCCTGCTGGTCATCTGATAGGGAACAGACTAGTAGTGTTGGAAGGTGGATGTCTACTTCTCCTGCTGGTCATCTGATAGGGAACAGACTAGTAGGAAGGTGGATGTCTACTTCTCCTGCTGGTCATCTGATAGGGAACAGACTAGTAGGAAGGTGGATGTCTACTTCTCCTGCTGGTCATCTGATAGGGAACAGACTAGTAGGAAGGTAGATGTCTACTTCTCCTGCTGGTCATCTGATAGGGAACAGACTAGTAGGAAGGTGGATGTCTACTTCTCCTGCTGGTCATCTGATAGGGAACAGACTAGTAGGAAGGTGGATGTCTACTTCTCCTGCTGGTCATCTGATAGGGAACAGACTAGTAGTGTTGGAAGGTGGATGTCTACTTCTCCTGCTGGTCATCTGATAGGGAACAGACTAGTAGGAAGGTGGATGTCTACTTCTCCTGCTGGTCATCTGATAGGGAACAGACTAGTAGGAAGGTGGATGTCTACTTCTCCTGCTGGTCATCTGATAGGGAACAGACTAGTAGGAAGGTGGATGTCTACTTCTCCTGCTGGTCATCTGATAGGGAACAGACTAGTAGGAAGGTGGATGTCTACTTCTCCTGCTGGTCATCTGATAGGGAACAGACTAGTAGTGTTGGAAGGTGGATGTCTACTTCTCCTGCTGGTCATCTGATAGGGAACAGACTAGTAGTGTTGGAAGGTGGATGTCTACTTCTCCTACTGGTCATCTGATAGGGAACAGACTAGTAGGAAGGTGGATGTCTACTTCTCCTGCTGGTCATCTGATAGGGAACAGACTAGTAGTGTTGGAAGGTGGATGTCTACTTCTCCTGCTGGTCATCTGATAGGGAACAGACTAGTAGGAAGGTGGATGTCTACTTCTCCTGCTGGTCATCTGATAGGGAACAGACTAGTAGGAAGGTGGATGTCTACTTCTCCTGCTGGTCATCTGATAGGGAACAGACTAGTAGGAAGGTGGATGTATACTTCTCCTGCTGGTCATCTGATAGGGAACAGACTAGTAGGAAGGTGGATGTCTACTTCTCCTGCTGGTCATCTGATAGGGAACAGACTAGTAGTGTTGGAAGGTGGATGTCTACTTCTCCTGCTGGTCATCTGATAGGGAACAGACTAGTAGGAAGGTGGATGTCTACTTCTCCTACTGGTCATCTGATAGGGAACAGACTAGTAGTGTTGGAAGGTAGATGTCTACTTCTCCTGCTGGTCATCTGATAGGGAACAGACTAGTAGGAAGGTGGATGTCTACTTCTCCTGCTGGTCATCTCATAGGGAACAGACTAGTAGTGTTGGAAGGTGGATGTCTACTTCTCCTGCTGGTCATCTGATAGGGAACAGACTAGTAGTGTTGGAAGGTGGATGTCTACTTCTCCTGCTGGTCATCTGATAGGGAACAGACTAGTAGGAAGGTGGATGTCTACTTCTCCTGCTGGTCATCTGATAGGGAACAGACTAGTAGTGTTGGAAGGTGGATGTCTACTTCTCCTGCTGGTCATCTGATAGGGAACAGACTAGTAGGAAGGTAGATGTCTACTTCTCCTGCTGGTCATCTGATAGGGAACAGACTAGTAGGAAGGTAGATGTCTACTTCTCCTGCTGGTCATCTGATAGGGAACAGACTAGTAGTGTTGGAAGGTGGATGTCTACTTCTCCTGCTGGTCATCTGATAGGGAACAGACTAGTAGGAAGGTGGATGTCTACTTCTCCTGCTGGTCATCTGATAGGGAACAGACTAGTAGTGTTGGAAGGTGGATGTCTACTTCTCCTGCTGGTCATCTGATAGGGAACAGACTAGTAGGAAGGTGGATGTCTACTTCTCCTGCTGGTCATCTGATAGGGAACAGACTAGTAGTGTTGGAAGGTGGATGTCTACTTCTCCTGCTGGTCATCTGATAGGGAACAGACTAGTAGGAAGGTGGATGTCTACTTCTCCTGCTGGTCATCTGATAGGGAACAGACTAGTAGGAAGGTGGATGTCTACTTCTCCTGCTGGTCATCTGATAGGGAACAGACTAGTAGTGTTGGAAGGTGGATGTCTACTTCTCCTGCTGGTCATCTGATAGGGAACAGACTAGTAGGAAGGTGGATGTCTACTTCTCCTGCTGGTCATCTGATAGGGAACAGACTAGTAGGAAGGTGGATGTCTACTTCTCCTGCTGGTCATTTGATAGGGAACAGACTAGTAGTGTTGGAAGGTGGATGTCTACTTCTCCTGCTGGTCATCTGATAGGGAACAGACTAGTAGGAAGGTGGATGTCTACTTCTCCTGCTGGTCATCTGATAGGGAACAGACTAGTAGGAAGGTGGATGTCTACTTCTCCTGCTGGTCATCTGATAGGGAACAGACTAGTAGTGTTGGAAGGTGGATGTCTACTTCTCCTGCTGGTCATCTGATAGGGAACAGACTAGTAGTGTTGGAAGGTGGATGTCTACTTCTCCTGCTGGTCATCTGATAGGGAACAGACTAGTAGGAAGGTGGATGTCTACTTCTCCTGCTGGTCATCTGATAGGGAACAGACTAGTAGTGTTGGAAGGTGGATGTCTACTTCTCCTGCTGGTCATCTGATAGGGAACAGACTAGTAGTGTTGGAAGGTGGATGTCTACTTCTCCTGCTGGTCATCTGATAGGGAACAGACTAGTAGGAAGGTGGATGTCTACTTCTCCTGCTGGTCATCTGATAGGGAACAGACTAGTAGGAAGGTGGATGTCTACTTCTCCTGCTGGTCATCTGATAGGGAACAGACTAGTAGGAAGGTGGATGTCTACTTCTCCTACTGGTCATCTGATAGGGAACAGACTAGTAGGAAGGTGGATGTCTACTTCTCCTGCTGGTCATCTGATAGGGAACAGACTAGTAGGAAGGTGGATGTCTACTTCTCCTGCTGGTCATCTGATAGGGAACAGACTAGTAGGAAGGTGGATGTCTACTTCTCCTGCTGGTCATCTGATAGGGAACAGACTAGTAGTGTTGGAAGGTGGATGTCTACTTCTCCTGCTGGTCATCTGATAGGGAACAGACTAGTAGTGTTGGAAGGTGGATGTCTACTTCTCCTGCTGGTCATCTGATAGGGAACAGACTAGTAGGAAGGTGGATGTCTACTTCTCCTGCTGGTCATCTGATAGGGAACAGACTAGTAGGAAGGTGGATGTCTACTTCTCCTGCTGGTCATCTGATAGGGAACAGACTAGTAGGAAGGTGGATGTCTACTTCTCCCGCTGGTCATCTGATAGGGAACAGACTAGTAGTGTTGGAAGGTGGATGTCTACTTCTCCTGCTGGTCATCTGATAGGGAACAGACTAGTAGTGTTGGAAGGTGGATGTCTACTTCTCCTGCTGGTCATCTGATAGGGAACAGACTAGTAGGAAGGTGGATGTCTACTTCTCCTGCTGGTCATCTGATAGGGAACAGACTAGTAGGAAGGTAGATGTCTACTTCTCCTGCTGGTCATCTGATAGAGAACAGACTAGTAGGAAGGTGGATGTCTACTTCTCCTGCTGGTCATCTGATAGGGAACAGACTAGTAGTGTTGGAAGGTGGATGTCTACTTCTCCTGCTGGTCATCTGATAGGGAACAGACTAGTAGGAAGGTGGATGTCTACTTCTCCTGCTGGTCATCTGATAGGGAACAGACTAGTAGGAAGGTGGATGTCTACTTCTCCTGCTGGTCATCTGATAGGGAACAGACTAGTAGGAAGGTGGATGTCTACTTCTCCTGCTGGTCATCTGATAGAGAACAGACTAGTAGTGTTGGAAGGTGGATGTCTACTTCTCCTGCTGGTCATCTGATAGGGAACAGACTAGTAGGAAGGTGGATGTCTACTTCTCCTGCTGGTCATCTGATAGGGAACAGACTAGTAGGAAGGTAGATGTCTACTTCTCCTGCTGGTCATCTGATAGAGAACAGACTAGTAGGAAGGTGGATGTCTACTTCTCCTGCTGGTCATCTGATAGGGAACAGACTAGTAGTGTTGGAAGGTGGATGTCTACTTCTCCTGCTGGTCATCTGATAGGGAACAGACTAGTAGGAAGGTGGATGTCTACTTCTCCTGCTGGTCATCTGATAGGGAACAGACTAGTAGGAAGGTGGATGTCTACTTCTCCTGCTGGTCATCTGATAGGGAACAGACTAGTAGTGTTGGAAGGTGGATGTCTACTTCTCCTGCTGGTCATCTGATAGGGAACAGACTAGTAGTGTTGGAAGGTGGATGTCTACTTCTCCTGCTGGTCATCTGATAGGGAACAGACTAGTAGGAAGGTGGATGTCTACTTCTCCTGCTGGTCATCTGATAGGGAACAGACTAGTAGGAAGGTGGATGTCTACTTCTCCTGCTGGTCATCTGATAGGGAACAGACTAGTAGGAAGGGGGATGTCTACTTCTCCTGCTGGTCATCTGATAGGGAACAGACTAGTAGGAAGGTGGATGTCTACTTCTCCTGCTGGTCATCTGATAGGGAACAGACTAGTAGTGTTGGAAGGTGGATGTCTACTTCTCCTGCTGGTCATCTGATAGGGAACAGACTAGTAGGAAGGTGGATGTCTACTTCTCCTGCTGGTCATCTGATAGGGAACAGACTAGTAGGAAGGTGGATGTCTACTTCTCCTGCTGGTCATCTGATAGGGAACAGACTAGTAGGAAGGTGGATGTCTACTTCTCCTGCTGGTCATCTGATAGGGAACAGACTAGTAGTGTTGGAAGGTGGATGTCTACTTCTCCTGCTGGTCATCTGATAGGGAACAGACTAGTAGTGTTGGAAGGTGGATGTCTACTTCTCCTGCTGGTCATCTGATAGGGAACAGACTAGTAGTGTTGGAAGGTGGATGTCTACTTCTCCTGTTGGTCATCTGATAGGGAACAGACTAGTAGGAAGGTGGATGTCTACTTCTCCTGCTGGTCATCTGATAGGGAACAGACTAGTAGGAAGGTGGATGACTACTTCTCCTGCTGGTCATCTGATAGGGAACAGACTAGTAGTGTTGGAAGGTGGATGTCTACTTCTCCTGCTGGTCATCTGATAGGGAACAGACTAGTAGGAAGGTGGATGTCTACTTCTCCTGCTGGTCATCTGATAGGGAACAGACTAGTAGGAAGGTAGATGTCTACTTCTCCTGCTGGTCATCTGATAGGGAACAGACTAGTAGGAAGGTGGATGTCTACTTCTCCTGCTGGTCATCTGATAGGGAACAGACTAGTAGGAAGGTGGATGTCTACTTCTCCTGCTGGTCATCTGATAGGGAACAGACTAGTAGGAAGGTGGATGTCTACTTCTCCTGCTGGTCATCTGATAGGGAACAGACTAGTAGGAAGGTAGATGTCTACTTCTCCTGCTGGTCATCTGATAGGGAACCGACTAGTAGGAAGGTGGATGTCTACTTCTCCTGCTGGTCATCTGATAGGGAACAGACTAGTAGGAAGGTAGATGTCTACTTCTCCTGCTGGTCATCTGATAGGGAACAGACTAGTAGGAAGGTGGATGTCTACTTCTCCTGCTGGTCATCTGATAGGGAACAGACTAGTAGTGTTGGAAGGTGGATGTCTACTTCTCCTGCTGGTCATCTGATAGGGAACAGACTAGTAGTGTTGGAAGGTGGATGTCTACTTCTCCTGCTGGTCATCTGATAGGGAACAGACTAGTAGTGTTGGAAGGTGGATGTCTACTTCTCCTGCTGGTCATCTGATAGGGAACAGACTAGTAGTGTTGGAAGGTGGATGTCTACTTCTCCTGCTGGTCATCTGATAGGGAACAGACTAGTAGGAAGGTGGATGTCTACTTCTCCTGCTGGTCATCTGATAGGGAGCAGACTAGTAGGAAGGTGGATGTCTACTTCTCCCACTGGTCATCTGATAGGGAACAGACTAGTAGGAAGGTGGATGTCTACTTGACGGGTCAGGATGAGTCATTTTCCCTTGAAGGCTTCGACAAGGCTGTTAAGTTGAAGTCGGAAGTTTACGTACACTTAGGTTGGAGTCATTAAAACTCGTTTTTCAACCACTCCACAAATTTCTTGTGAACAAACTATAGTTTTTGCAAGTCGGTTAGGACATCTACTTTGTGCATGACACAAGTCATTTTTCCAACAATTGTTTACAGACAGATTATTTCACTTATAATGAACTGTATCACAATTCCAGTGGGTCAGAAGTTTACATACATTAAGTTGACTGTGCCTTTAAACAGCTTGGACAATTCCAGAAAATGCTTTAGAAGCATCTGATAGGCTAATTGACATCATTTGAGTCAATTGGAGGTGTACCTGTGGATGTATTTCAAGGCCTACCTTCAAACTCATTGCCTCTTTGCTTGACATCATGGGAAAATCAAAAGAAATCAGCCAAGACCTCAGAAAAAAATATTGTAGACCTCCACAAGTCTGGTTCATCTTTGGGAGCAATTTCCAAACCCCTGAAGGTACCACGTTCATCTGTACAAACAATAGTACGTAAGTATAAACACCATGGGACCACGCAGCCGTCATACCGCTCAGGAAGGAGACGCGTTCTGTCTCCTAGAGTGACCAGTGGTCACACTGGATATCTTTTCAAAACTCAGTCCCAGCTTTGCCACACACTTATTAACGTCCTCCAATAAATCTTTCCCTGTGGTTGTGCTCTTCATTGACTGCACTGAAACAAGCTCCTCTGTCATTTCAAAGTCTGGGGGTTATGACCTCGTTAGAATATCAACAACTGCGCCGTGTCACATGCATCACTGCTCTCATCCAGGGCCAAGGAGAAATAGGTGAAATCCTTTCAACTGTGGTTCTATATTCTCTGCGATGTCCTCAACACGCCGTGTCACTGTTCGTCTTGACAGGGAAACATTTTCAAACAGCTCTTTCTTGTCGGGGCAAAGTATTGCTGCAGAGTCAATAAAACATTATTTAATTAATTCTCCCTCAGAAAATAGCTTGCTAATGTTTAGCAATTTTGTGGGGCAGTACTAAGCTAGCTCTCGCAATTCCGTTGTTTGCTGAATTCAGTTTTGTGAGAAGTCCTTGTTGCTTTTGGAACTGAGAAAGCAACTCTTTCAATACACTTGTCCTCTGCTCAGAAGACATATTCCTATATTTCTCTGCATGCTTCGTCTGGAAGTGTTGGGACAAGTTGTAGTCTTTCAAGACAGCGATGCTCTCTTTGCACACTATGCACACAGCTTTCCCTGATTCCTCAATAAAGACATATTTCGCTGTCCACTCTTGCTGGAACACCCTACATTCATTGTCTACTTTCCTTTTCTTTGACATCTTTGAAAAACTCATTTTTTTTGCGCAATTTCTAGCAAGCTACTATTTGTAACTGTGACGTGTGTTTCAGCCTGTCAGTCACTGTCTGTCCTCGTGCAGTTGTTATTTATACGTGCCTTCAAAATAAATGTCCCACAAGCGGTGGGAGTTCAATCATTACACAAACGCGAGTGTTCATTGGACTTCTAATTTGAATAACAAATACGTTTTTTTTCAAAACTTTACTATCGCAAATTATTTATGTGATCTGAGCATGATTCCATGGGCCGTATTGAATCAGGTCGCGAGCCACATACGGCCCCCGGGCCGGCCTTTACCCAGGCCTGATCTAAAGGATCTCTCCTGGCACCATCACTATCCTCCAGCTGGGTAATGTGTAAACAACACATCACTGTCACGGCCGTTGAAAGAAGTGGACCAAAGTGCAGCTTTATGAGCGTACATTTTCCTTTTTATTTTGGAATGACGCCAACAAAAACAACAAACGAAGAAAACAACCGTGAGCTTACTAACAAAGTCACTAACAAAGTCACTACCCACACTGAAAGGAGGGAAAAAGGGCTACCTAAGCATGGTTCCCAATCAGAGACAATGATAGACAGCTGTCCCTGATTGAGAACCATACCCGGCCAAAACATAGAAACACAAAATCATAGAAGTAAAGGACATAGAATGCCCACCCAAATCACACCCTGACCAAACCAAAAAGAGACATAAAAAGCTCTCTAAGGTCAGGGCGTGACAATCACTCGTCCCAACACATCGCTCGACCCGTAGTACTCGCTTCTGTCATCTTCGTAGCTTAGCTTTTCCTCAGGGTATTTTTAGTCGTTCAGTTTGTCATTCTTTAGTTTTAAAAAAAAAATCTTATGTTTATTGTGTGGTAAAATATTTCAGCTTTTATTTTCCTTGTTTTTCATCCGTTTTTTTTTCGGGTAAATCACATTGCGTTGCATTCCATGTCCTGAAACGTGCTGTATAAATAAAGCTGGATTTGATTTGATCTGTCATCATGAAGTCCTTTAAAAAGGCTAGTCAAGGACCATATCACTTCCACATACCCGACCCACTACAATTTGCATAACAGATCCACGGATGAACCAATCACCGTTGCACTGCGCACCTCCCTATCCCACCTGGACAAGAGGAATCTGTCTCCGAATAGGTGTTCATTAACTATAGCGTTTAACACCATGGTGCCTTCCAAGCTCGCCGCTCGGGGCCTTTGGTCTGAAATACTCCGCGTGGATCCTAGATTTCCTGACGGGCCGACCTCCACTACGCTGATCCTCAACACAGGGGCCCCACAAGGGTGTGTGCTGAGCCCCCTCCTGTATTCCCTGTTCACCCATGACTGCGTGGCCCATGCACGTCTCCAACTCAATCATCAAGTTTGCTGACGACGTGAAAGTGGTAGGCCTGATTACTAACAATGACGAGAGAGCCTGGGTGGACATTAAAGCCCTGGCGGAGTGGTGCCAGGAAAATAACCTCTCACTCAACGTCAACAAAACAAAGGAGCTTAAGGAATGAGGAGACAGAAGAGAAAGCACGCCCCCATCCTCATCGACAGAGCCACAGTGAATAGGGTCAAAACGTTCATGTTCCTGGGCGGGCACATCACTGAGGACCGGACATGATCTCGCCACAACGACATCATGGCGAAAGAAGGGGCAACAATGCCTCTACAACCTAAGGCGGCTTAATAAATTTGGATAATCGGCCACCCCCCAAGACCCTCATGAACTTCTACAGATGCACCATTGAGAGTATTCTGGTACGGCAACTTCGGCTGGTACGGTACGGCAACTTCTCCACATTTAACTGCATGGCTCTCCAGAGGGGGGTACGGGCAGCACAATTCCCCCGGTGTATAAACGTATAGATGGCATTCGATTACTGCTACAGTGCTATTTAGTTTGTTAATTAGATTAGTCCTGTCTTTCTGGATTTCTGGTCTTTTTTTGCCCCTTACATTCAAATTGTTTGATATTTTGCTTTATTGTTAGGAGCTAGTAACGTAAGCATTTCGCCTCACCAGCTATACTGTCTACACAACTCCCCCCCACCCCATCTACACCTTTTACCATTAAACGCAACATTTCATCTCACTGGTGGAGGTAAGTGTGTTTCTCTGTGTGAATGAGTACAGGTCCATGTATGTGTGCCTCTGCATGTGTGTGTGTGTGGATGGAAATCTAAGGGGCGTAGATGGATCGTCACCGCATCAAATGAGGCAGGCTGAACCCTTTTGTTGCTGACAGAGACTCATCTGCCTGAGCTGTCTGGTCCCGAGGGAGCAGGGGAACAAAAGGTACTGAAAGACTGGGTCTGCAGTCCGAATGGCATCACAGTCCCTTTTATAGTACACTACTTTTGACCAGATCCCTATGGCCACTAGGGTTGTGAGCTGTTGTGCCTATAGGAGTAGTACTAAGTAGTGCACTACGTAGGGAATGAGGTGCCATTGAGGATGCATGCTGTGACAATGAGCTGCCCAGAGGAGGGGCGAGGGACAAGACATGTCAATCACTCCACAATCACCATGACATTACACAAACTAATCACGAGCTGGGCTATGGCGTTCTCATGCAGAATACAATTTCCATGTTTCCCCAAAACCCTTCACGAGGATTTGGCCTTTTGTTACTATGTAAATATTTAAATGAAAGCATCAATCGCAGCGACGATGATTTACTCATATAAACGGGTCAGCTGACAACGTCACAACTACAATGTGCGCGCTTCTACGGGGCAGAAGGCTGTGTTGTTATTCTCAAACGGTCAGACAGCTAGCAACAATGACAACAAGCTGCCAAGTGGGGAATCTCAGAGTGTCTCGTTTCATCTCGTTGTTGATACCATGTCTTGTTTTGAGGTGTTGACTGATGTCACGTCTCTGCTAATTATGGCTAAAATGATCTATCCAGGTAACCAACAACTATAACGATGTACTGGTGCACATTTCTTTATGTTTTCAATAAACATTTGGATAGTAAATATATTTTACATGTTGTGAACAATATAAGCCAATCATGTCTGTTTTGACCCATCGGTTGCTAAGCAACCAACCCGTCTAGATAATCAACTAATTATCAGATGTCACCTTAAAGGCGTTAAGACAGACAACGGGATCATGTTAGTCGTTTATCTTTAGGGAAAATAGATACCGAGTTATAGAGAGCACACAGCCATAATCAATGACAAAAGGCGGACAAACAAACAGTTCTTTATGTGATCAACCAAACAACTACAGACAGTTCATTAGGTGATTTTAAAATATTTTAAAATATATTTTATCTTTTAGATTCTTCAAAGTAGCCACCTATTGCCTTGATGACAGCTTTGTACACTCTTTATAAGGGCACAAGGTGAGACCCAAATGCAGACACAGGAGGCAGATGGTAGAGCTCCGATACTTATTACAACAAAGGGAGTAGGCAAAGGCAGGTCGGGGACAGGCGAGAGTTCACAAACCAGGGTCCAAACAGTACCAGACAAACCAGGGTCCAAACAGTACCAGACAATAGGCAATCTCGAGGTCAGGCCAGAGTTCATAAACCAGGGTCCAAACAGTACCAGACAATAGGCAATCTCGAGGTCAGGCCAGGCGGGTCAGAAACCAGATCCGAATCCAAAACAGTACAAGGGGATAGGCAGGCTGGTAGTGAGAACAGGCAGAGGGGTCAGGCAGGCTGGTAGTGAGAACAGGCAGAGGGGTCAGGCAGGCTGGTAGTGAGAACAGGCAGAGGGGATAGGCAGGCTGGTAGTGAGAACAGGCAGAGGGGTCAGGCAGGCTGGTAGTGAGAACAGGCAGAGGGGATAGGCAGGCTGGTAGTGAGAACAGGCAGAGGGGTCAGGCAGGCTGGTAGTGAGAACAGGCAGAGGGGATAGGCAGGCTGGTAGTGAGAACAGGCAGAGGGGATAGGCAGGCTGGTAGTGAGAACAGGCAGAGGGTATAGGCAGGCTGGTAGTGAGAACAGGCAGAGGGGATAGGCAGGCTGGTAGTGAGAACAGGCAGAGGGGATAGGCAGGCTGGTAGTGAGAACAGGCAGAGGGGTCAATCAGGCTGGTAGTGAGAACAGGCAGAGGGGACAGGCAGGCTGGTAGTGAGAACAGGCAGAGGGGATAGGCAGGCTGGTAGTGAGAACAGGCAGAGGGGTCAGGCAGGCTGGTAGTGAGAACAGGCAGAGGGGATAGGCAGGCTGGTAGTGAGAACAGGCAGAGGGGTCAGGCAGGCTGGTAGTGAGAACAGGCAGAGGGGTCAGGCAGGCTGGTAGTGAGAACAGGCAGAGGGGATAGGCAGGCTGGTAGTGAGAACAGGCAGAGAGGTCAGGCAGGCTGGTAGTGAGAACAGGCAGAGGGGTCAGGCAGGCTGGTAGTGAGAACAGGCAGAGGGGTCAGGCAGGCTGGTAGTGAGAACAGGCAGAGGGGTCAGGCAGGCTGGTAGTGAGAACAGGCAGAGGGGTCAGGCAGGCTGGTAGTGAGAACAGGCAGAGGGGTCAGGCAGGCTGGTAGTGAGAACAGGCAGAGGGGATAGGCAGGCTGGTAGTGAGAACAGGCAGAGGGGATAGGCAGGCTGGTAGTGAGAACAGGCAGAGGGGATAGGCAGGCTGGTAGTGAGAACAGGCAGAGGGGTCAATCAGGCTGGTAGTGAGAACAGGCAGAGGGGACAGGCAGGCTGGTAGTGAGAACAGGCAGAGGGGATAGGCAGGCTGGTAGTGAGAACAGGCAGAGGGGTCAGGCAGGCTGGTAGTGAGAACAGGCAGAGGGGATAGGCAGGCTGGTAGTGAGAACAGGCAGAGGGGTCAGGCAGGCTGGTAGTGAGAACAGGCAGAGGGGTCAGGCAGGCTGGTAGTGAGAACAGGCAGAGGGGATAGGCAGGCTGGTAGTGAGAACAGGCAGAGGGGATAGGCAGGCTGGTAGTGAGAACAGGCAGAGGGGTCAGGCAGGCTGGTAGTGAGAACAGGCAGAGGGGTCAGGCAGGCTGGTAGTGAGAACAGGCAGAGGGGATAGGCAGGCTGGTAGTGAGAACAGGCAGAGGGGTCAGGCAGGCTGGTAGTGAGAACAGGCAGAGGGGTCAGGCAGGCTGGTAGTGAGAACAGGCAGAGGGGTCAGGCAGGCTGGTAGTGAGAACAGGCAGAGGGGACAGGCAGGCTGGTAGTGAGAACAGGCAGAGGGGATAGGCAGGCTGGTAGTGAGAACAGGCAGAGGGGTCAGGCAGGCTGGTAGTGAGAACAGGCAGAGGGGTCAGGCAGGCTGGTAGTGAGAACAGGCAGAGGGGTCAGGCAGGCTGGTAGTGAGAACAGGCAGAGGGGATAGGCAGGCTGGTAGTGAGAACAGGCAGAGGGGTCAATCAGGCTGGTAGTGAGAACAGGCAGAGGGGACAGGCAGGCTGGTAGTGAGAACAGGCAGAGGGGATAGGCAGGCTGGTAGTGAGAACAGGCAGAGGGGTCAGGCAGGCTGGTAGTGAGAACAGGCAGAGGGGATAGGCAGGCTGGTAGTGAGAACAGGCAGAGGGGTCAGGCAGGCTGGTAGTGAGAACAGGCAGAGGGGTCAGGCAGGCTGGTAGTGAGAACAGGCAGAGGGGATAGGCAGGCTGGTAGTGAGAACAGGCAGAGGGGATAGGCAGGCTGGTAGTGAGAACAGGCAGAGGGGTCAGGCAGGCTGGTAGTGAGAACAGGCAGAGGGGTCAGGCAGGCTGGTAGTGAGAACAGGCAGAGGGGATAGGCAGGCTGGTAGTGAGAACAGGCAGAGGGGTCAGGCAGGCTGGTAGTGAGAACAGGCAGAGGGGTCAGGCAGGCTGGTAGTGAGAACAGGCAGAGGGGTCAGGCAGGCTGGTAGTGAGAACAGGCAGAGGGGACAGGCAGGCTGGTAGTGAGAACAGGCAGAGGGGATAGGCAGGCTGGTAGTGAGAACAGGCAGAGGGGTCAGGCAGGCTGGTAGTGAGAACAGGCAGAGGGGTCAGGCAGGCTGGTAGTGAGAACAGGCAGAGGGGTCAGGCAGGCTGGTAGTGAGAACAGGCAGAGGGGTCAGGCAGGCGGGTTCGGTGTCAGGACAGGCAAGGGTCGAAACCAGGAGGACTAGAAACAAACAAAGACTGGGAAAAACAGGAACAAGGAAAACCGCTGGTTGACTTGACAAACAAGACGAACTGGCACAGAGAGACAGGAAACACAGGGATATATACACCAGGGATAATAAGCAACACCTGGAGGGGGTGGAGACAATCACAAGGACAGGTGAACCATATCAGGGTGTGACACTCTTGGCATTCTCTCAACCAGCTTCATGAGGAATGCTTAGGCAACAGTCTTGAAGGAGTTCCCACATATATTGAGCACTTGTTGGCTGCTTTACCTTCACTTTGTGGTCCAACTCAGAGTTCTTTGTCAATATCCAGATTCTAGAGGAGAGGTCCCTGTCAGTATTGATATTCTAGAATGAGAGGTCCCTGTCAGTATTGATATTCTAGAATGAGAGGTCCCTGTCAGTATTGATATTCTAGAAGGAGAGGTCCCTGTCTGTATTGATATTCTAGAATGAGAGGTCCCTGTCAGTATTGATATTCTGGAAGGAGAGGTCCCTGTCAGTATTGATATTCTAGAATGAGAGGTCCCTGTCTGTATTGATATTCTAGAATGAGAGGTCCATGTCAGTATTGATATTCTGGAAGGAGAGGTCCCTGTCAGTATTGATATTCTAGAATGAGAGGTCCCTGGAGCTTATTGATATTCTAGAATGAGAGGTCCCTGTCAGTATTGATATTCTAGAATGAAAGGTCCCTGTCAGTATTGATATTCTAGAAGGAGAGGTCCGTTTCAGTATCTAGATTCCATAATGAGAGGTCCTTGTCAGTTATCAGATGTTCTAAGTGTAGAATGAGAGGTCGTTGTCAGTTATCAGATGTTCTAAGTGTAGAATGAGAGGTCCTTGTCAGTTATCAGATGTTCTAAGTGTAGAATGAGAGGTCCTTGTCAGTTATCAGATGTTCTAAGTGTAGAATGAGAGGTCCTTGTCAGTTATCAGATGTTCTAAGTGTAGAATGAGAGATCCTTGTCAGTTATCAGATGTTCTACGTGTAGAATGAGAGATCCTTGTCAGTTATCAGATGTTCTAAGTGTAGAATGAGAGATCCTTGTCAGTTATCAGATGTTCTAAGTGTAGAATGAGAGGTCCTTGTCAGTTATCAGATGTTCTAAGTGTAGAATGAGAGGTCCTTGTCAGTTATCAGATGTTCTAAGTGTAGAATGAGAGGTCCTTGTCAGTTATCAGATGTTCTAAGTGTAGAAGGAGAGGTCCTTGTCAGTTATCAGATGTTCTAAGTGTAGAAGGAGAGGTCCTTGTCAGTTATCAGATGTTCTAAGTGTAGAATGAGAGGTCCTTGTCAGTTATCAGATGTTCTAAGTGTAGAATGAGAGGTCCTTGTCAGTTATCAGATGTTCTAAGCGTAGAACGAGAGGTCCTTGTCAGTGTCCAGATTCTATAATGAGAGGTCCTCGTCAGTGTCCAGATTCTGGAATAAAAGGTCCTGTGAGAACTATGGAGTGAGAATGGGAATAGTAGCCTAGCGATGACAACAGACCGTCTATCTATGTTGTGTACCCCGGGGCGGTATGGTAGGAAATTACCATAGAGATGCAATGTGCTTGTGTGTGTGAGTGTGTGTGTGTGTGTATGTGTGTGTGTGTTGAGAGGAACAGGGCAAAGGAGATAATAACTATTTGTAGATGAGAGCAATTTGTGGGATTCCTGCTGTGGAGGATCCTGTATTTCCATACAGATAGAATGGCTTTGGTTGATTAATATGTACGCAGAGGGAGGGGTAATGTGTGTGTGGTGTGTGTGTGTGGTGTATGGTGTGTGTGTGGTGTATGGTGTGTGTGTGGTGTATGGTGTGTGTGTGGTGTATGGTGTGTGTGTGGTGTATGGTGTGTGTGTGGTGTGAGGATGTGTGACACCATGCACTAACTGTCTACAACGTGGTATGACTGTGGCCTAATGAGAAGTCACATTGTATTCTCTACAGGGCATTTCACACTACTGAGCTGAACCGAGCCGAGCCGAACCACGATGTTCTCACCTGGGCTGGTTTGCTCTGACGTGGTCTGGTTATATTCTGACCTGGTTATATTCTGACCTGGTCTGGTTATATTCTGACCTGGTTATATTCTGACCTGGTTATATTCTGACCTGTTTATATTCTGACCTGGTCTGGTTATATTCTGACCTGGTTATATTCTGACCTGGTTATATTCTGACCTGGTCTGGTTATATTCTGACCTGGTCTGGTTATATTCTGACCTGGTTATATTCTGACCTGGTCTGGTTATATTCTGACCTGGTTATATTCTGACCTGGTTATATTCTGACCTGGTCTGGTTATATTCTGAACTGGCCTGGTTATATTCTGACCTGGTCTGGTTATATTCTGACCTGGTCTGGTTATATTCTGACCTGGTCCGGTTATATTCTGACCTGGTCCGGTTAAATTTTGACCTGGCCTGGTTATATTCTGACCTGGCCTGGTTATATTCTGACCTGGTCTGGTTATATTCTGACCTGGCCTGGTTATATTCTGACCTGGCCTGGTTATATTCTGACCTGGCCTGGTTATATTCTGAACTGGTTATATTCTGACCTGGTTATATTCTGACCTGGCCTGGTTATATTCTGACCTGGCCTGGTTATATTCTGACCTGGCCTGGTTATATTCTGACCTGGTTATATTCGGACCTGGTTATATTCTGACCTGGCCTGGTTATATTCTGACCTGGTCTGGTTATATTCTGGCCTGGTTATATTCTGACCTGGTCTGGTTATATTCTGACCTGGCCTGGTTATATTCTGACCTGGTCTGGTTCTATTCTGACCTGGCCTGGTTATATTCTAACCTGGCCTGGTTATATTCTGACCTGGTCTGGTTATATTCTGACCTGGTCTGGTTATATTCTGACCTGGCCTGGTTATATTCTGACCTGGTCTGGTTATATTCTGACCTGGTCTGGTTATATTCTGACCTGGTCTGGTTATATTCTGACCTGGTCTGGTTATATTCTGACCTGGCCTGGTTATATTCTGACCTGGCCTGGTTATATTCTGACCTGGTCTGGTTATATTCTGACCTGGCCTGGTTATATTCTGACCTGGTTATATTCTGACCTGGTTCTATTCTGACCTGGCCTGGTTCTATTCTGACCTGGTCTGGTTCTATTCTGACCTGGCCTGGTTATATTCTGACCTGGCCTGGTTATATTCTGACCTGGCCTGGTTATATTCTGACCTGGCCTGGTTATATTCTGACCTGGTTATATTCTGACCTGGTCTGGTTATATTCTGACCTGGCCTGGTTATATTCTGACCTGGCCTGGTTATATTCTGACCTGGTCTGGTTATATTCTGGTCTGGTTATATTCTGACCTGGCCTGGTTATATTCTGACCTGGTTATATTCTGACCTGGCCTGGTTATATTCTGACCTGGTTATATTCTGACCTGGCCTGGTTATATTCTGACCTGGCCTGGTTATATTCTGACCTGGTCTGGTTATATTCTGACCTGGTTATATTCTGACCTGGCCTGGTTATATTCTGACCTGGCCTGGTTATATTCTGACCTGGTCTGGTTATATTCTGACCTGGCCTGGTTATATTCTGGCCTGGCCTGGTTATATTCTGACCTGGTCTGGTTATATTCTGACCTGGTCTGGTTATATTCTGACCTGGCCTGGTTATATTCTGACCTGGTTATATTCTGACCTGGTCTGGTTATATTCTGACCTGGTTATATTCTGACCTGGTTATATTCTGACCTGGCCTGGTTATATTCTGGCCTGGTTATATTCTGACCTGGTCTGGTTATATTCTGTCCTGGTCTGGTTATGTTCTGACCTGGCCTGGTTATATTCTGACCTGGCCTGGTTATATTCTGACCTGGTCTGGTTATAATCTGACCTGGTTATATTCTGACCTGGTTATATTCTGACCTGGTTATATTCTGACCTGGTTATATTCTGACCTGGTCTGGTTATATTCTGACCTGGTTATATTCTGACCTGGTTATATTCTGACCTGGTCTGGTTATATTCTGACCTGGTCTGGTTATATTCTGACCTGGTTATTTTCTGACCTGGCCTGGTTATATTCTGACCTGGTCTGGTTATATTCTGACCTGGTCTGGTTATAATCTGACCTGGTTATATTCTGACCTGGTTATATTCTGACCTGGTTATATTCTGACCTGGTCTGGTTATATTCTGACCTGGTTATATTCTGACCTGGTTATATTCTGACCTGGTCTGGTTATATTCTGACCTGGTCTGGTTATATTCTGACCTGGTTATATTCTGACCTGGTCTGGTTATATTCTGACCTGGTTATATTCTGACCTGGTTATATTCTGACCTGGTCTGGTTATATTCTGACCTGGCCTGGTTATATTCTGACCTGGTCTGGTTATATTCTGACCTGGTCTGGTTATATTCTGACCTGGTCCGGTTATATTCTGACCTGGTCTGGTTATATTCTGACCTGGCCTGGTTATATTCTGACCTGGCCTGGTTATATTCTGACCTGGTTATATTCTGACCTTGTTATATTCTGACCTGGCCTTGTTATATTCTGTCCTGGTCTGGTTATATTCTGGCCTGGTTATATTCTGACCTGGTCTGGTTATATTCTGACCTGGCCTGGTTATATTCTGACCTAGTCTGGTTCTATTCTGACCTGGCCTGGTTATATTCTAACCTGGCCTGGTTATATTCTGACCTGGTCTGGTTATATTCTGACCTGGTCTGGTTATATTCTGACCTGGCCTGGTTATATTCTGACCTGACCTGGTTATATTCTGACCTGGTCTGGTTATATTCTGACCTGGTCTGGTTATATTCTGACCTGGTCTGGTTATATTCTGACCTGGTCTGGTTATATTCTGACCTGGCCTGGTTATATTCTGACCTGGCCTGGTTATATTCTGACCTGGTCTGGTTATATTCTGACCTGGCCTGGTTATATTCTGACCTGGTTATATTCTGACCTGGTTCTATTCTGACCTGGCCTGGTTCTATTCTGACCTGGTCTGGTTATATTCTGACCTGGCCTGGTTATATTCTGACCTGGCCTGGTTATATTCTGACCTTGCCTGGTTATATTCTGACCTGGCCTGGTTATATTCTGACCTGGTTATATTCTGACCTGGTCTGGTTATATTCTGACCTGGCCTGGTTATATTCTGACCTGGCCTGGTTAAATTCTGACCTGGTCTGGTTATATTCTGGTCTGGTTATATTCTGACCTGGCCTGGTTATATTCTGACCTGGTTATATTCTGACCTGGCCTGGTTATATTCTGACCTGGTTATATTCTGACCTGGCCTGGTTATATTCTGACCTGGTCTGGTTATATTCTGACCTGGCCTGGTTATATTCTTACCTGGTCTGGTTATATTCTGACCTGGTCTGGTTATATTCTGACCTGGTCTGGTTATATTCTGACCTGGTCTGGTTATATTCTGACCTGGTCTGGTTATGTTCTGACCTGGTCTGGTTATATTCTGACCTGGTCTGGTTATATTCTGACCTGGTCTGGTTATATTCTGACCTGGTCTGGTTATATTCTGACCTGGTCTGGTTATATTCTGACCTGGTCTGGTTATATTCTGACCTGGTTATATTCTGACCTGGTCTGGTTATATTCTGACCTGGTCTGGTTATATTCTGACCTGGTCTGGTTATATTCTGACCTGGTCTGGTTATATTCTGACCTGGTCTGGTTATATTCTGACCTGGTCTGGTTATATTCTGACCTGGTTATATTCTGACCTGGTTATATTCTGACCTGGTTATATTCTGACCTGGTCTGGTTATATTCTGACCTGGTCTGGTTATATTCTGACCTGGTCTGGTTATATTCTGACCTGGTTATATTCTGACCTGGTCTGGTTATTTTCTGTCCTGGCCTGGTTATATTCTGACCTGGTTATATTCTGACCTGGCCTGGTTATATTCTGACCTGGCCTGGTTATATTCTGACCTGGTCTGGTTCTATTCTGACCTGGTTATATTCTGACCTGGTTATATTCTGACCTGACCTGGTTATATTCTGACCTGGTTATATTCTGACCTGGCCTGGTTATATTCTGACCTGGTTATATTCTGACCTGGTTATATTCTGACCTGGTTATATTCTGACCTGACCTGGTTATATTCTGACCTGGTTATATTCTGACCTGGCCTGGTTATATTCTGACCTGGTTATATTCTGACCTGGTTATATTCTGACCTGGCCTGGTTATATTCTGACCTGGCCTGGTTATATTCTGACCTGGTCTGGTTATATTCTGGCCTGGTTATATTCTGACCTGACCTGGTTATATTCTGACCTGGTTATATTCTGACCTGGCCTGGTTATATTCTGACCTGGTTATATTCTGACCTGGCCTGGTTCTATTCTGGCCTGGTTATATTCTGGCCTGGTTATATTCTGACCTGGTCTGGTTATATTTTTACCTGGCCTGGTTATATTCTGACCTGGTCTGGTTATATTCTGACCTGCTCTGGTTCTATTCTGACCTGGTTATATTCTGACCTGACCTGGTTATATTCTGACCTGGTTATATTCTGACCTGACCTGGTTATATTCTGACCTGGTTATATTCTGACCTGGTTATATTCTGACCTGGCCTGGTTATATTCTGACCTGGTTATATTCTGACCTGACCTGGTTCTATTCTGACCTGGTTATATTCTGATCTGACCTGGTTATATTCTGACCTGACCTGGTTCTATTCTGACCTGGTTATATTCTGACCTGACCTGGTTATATTCTGACCTGGCCTGGTTATATTCTGAGCTGGTTATATTCTGGCCTGGTTATATTCTGACCTGGTCTGGTTCTATTCTGACCTGGTCTGGTTCTACTCTGACCTGGTCTGGTTCTATTCTGACTTGGTTATATTCTGACCTGGTTATATTCTGACCTGGTTCTATTCTGACCTGGTTCTATTCTGACCTGGCCTGGTTATATTCTGACCTGGTCTGGTTATATTCTGACCTGGCCTGGTTATATTCTGACCTGGCATGGTTATATTCTGACCTGGTCTGGTTATATTCTGACCTGGCCTGGTTATATTCTGACCTGGCCTGGTTATATTCTGACCTGGTTATATTCTGACCTGGTTATATTCTGACCTGGTCTCGTTATATTCTGACCTGGCCTGGTTATATTCTGACCTGGTCTGGTTATATTCTGACCTGGCCTGGTTCTATTCTGACCTGGTTATATTCTGACCTGGTTATATTCTGACCTGGTCTGGTTATATTCTGACCTGGCCTGGTTATATTCTGACCTGGCCTGGTTATATTCTGACCTGGTTATATTCTGACCTGGCCTGGTTATATTCTGGCCTGGTCTGGTTATATTCTGGCCTGGTTATATTCTGACCTGGTTATATTCTGACCTGGTCTGGTTCTATTCTGACCTGGCCTGGTTATATTCTGACCTGGTTATATTCTGACCTGACCTGGTTATATTCTGACCTGGTTATATTCTGCCCTGGTTATATTCTGACCTGGCCTGGTTATATTCTGACCTGGTTATATTCTGACCTGGTCTGGTTATATTCTGACCTGGTCTGGTTATATTCTGACCTGGCCTGGTTATATTCTGACCTGGTTATATTCTGACCTGGCCTGGTTATATTCTGACCTGGTCTGGTTATATTCTGACCTGGCCTGGTTATATTCTGACCTGGTTATATTCTGACCTGGTCTGGTTATATTCTGACCTGGTCTGGTTATATTCTGACCTGGTTCTATTCTGACCTGGCCTGGTTATTTTCTGACCTGGTTCTATTCTGACCTGGCCTGGTTATATTCTGACCTGGCCTGGTTATATTCTGACCTGGTCTGGTTCTATTCTGACCTGGCCTGGTTATATTCTGACCTGGTCTGGTTATATTCTGACCTGGTTATATTCTGACCTGGCCCGGTTATATTCTGACCTGGTCTGGTTATATTCTGACCTGGTCTGGTTCTATTCTGACCTGGCCTGGTTATATTCTGACCTGGTTATATTCTGACCTGGTTATATTCTGACCTGGTCTGGTTATATTCTGACCTGGTCTGGTTATATTCTGACCTGGTTATATTCTGACCTGGTTATATTCTGACCTGGTCTGGTTATATTCTGACCTGGTTATATTCTGACCTGGTCTGGTTATATTCTGACCTGGCCTGGTTATATTCTGACCTTGCCTGGTTATATTCTGACCTGGCCTGGTTATATTCTGACCTGGTCTGGTTATATTCTGACCTGGTTATATTCTGACCTGGCCTGGTTATATTCTGATTCGTTCCAGTCATTGGCAGCAGAGAACTGTAAGGAAAGGCGACCAAAGGAGGTGTTGGCTTTGGGATGACTAGTGAAATATACCTGCTGGAGCGCGTGCTACGGGTGGGTGTTGCTATTGTGACCAGTGAGCTGAGATAAGGCGGTGCTTTACCTAGCAAAGACTTATAGATGACCTGGAGCCAGTGGGTTTGGCGACAAATATGTAGCGAGGGCCAGCCAACGAGAGCATACAGGTCGCAGTGGTGGGTGGCATATGGGGCTTTGGTGATAAAACGGATGGCACTGTGATAGACTGCATCCAATTTATTGAGTAGGGTATTGGAGGCTATTTTGTAAATTACATCGCCGAAGTCGAGGATCGGTAGGATAGTCAGTTTTACAAGGGTATGTTTGGCAGCATGAGTGAAGGAGGCTTTGTTGCGAAATAGGAAGCCGATTCTAGATTTGATTTTGGGTTGGAGATTCTTAATGTGAGTCTGGAAGGAGAGTTTACAGTCTAACCAGACACCTAGGTATTTGTAGTTGTCCACATATGTCAGAACCGTCCAGAGTAGTGATGGTGGGAGGGTGCGGGCAGCGATCGGTTAAGAGCATGAACTTAGTTTTATTTGTATTTAAAAGCAGTTGGAGGCCACGTGAGGAGTGCTGTATGGCATTGAAGCTCGTCTGGAGGTTTATTAACACAGTGTCCAAAGAAGGGCCAGAAGTATACAGAATGGTGTTGTCTGCGTAGAGGTGGATCAGAGAATCACCAGCAGCAAGAGCGACATCATTGATGTACACAGAGAATAGAGTCAGCCTGAGGATTGAACCCTGTGGCACCCCCATAGAGACTGCAAGAGGTCCGGACAACAGGTTTGACACACTGAACTCTTTCAGAGAAATAGTTGGTGAACCAGGCGAGGCAGTCATTTGAGAAACCAAGGCTGTTGAGTCTGCCGATAAGAATGTGGTGATTGACAGAGTCGAAAGCCTTGGCCAGGTCGATGAATACGGCTGCACAGTAATGTCTCTTATCTATGGCGGTTATGATATATCGTTTTGGACCTTGAGCGTGGCTGAGGTGCACCCATGACCAGCTCGGAAACCAGATTGCATAGTGGAGAAGGTACGATGGGATTCGAAATGGTCGGTGATCTGTTTGTTAACTTGGCTTTCGAAGATTTTAGGGGCAGGATGGATATATCTCTATAACAGTTTGAGTCTAGAGTGTCGCCCCCTTTGAAGAGGGGGATGACCGCGGCAGCTTTCTAATCTTTGGGAATCTCAGACGATACGAAAGAGAGGTTGAACAGGCTCGTAACAGTTCTTAGCTGACTTGCATAGTTTAATAAAGGTTTAATAAATGGTAGGTGGCTCATTTCAGCTCGTTGTTTCTTCTTGTTGATATCATGTCTTGGGTTTTGACTGAGTTCATGTCAATGCTAATATGGAAAAAATTCGCTAACTGTTTAAACAACAAATGTATCGATGTATTGAGACAAGTTCTCATTGTGCAAATGTATTTACCTTTTCAATAAACATTGAAGCCTAATATATAGTTTACATGTTGCCAACAATCTAAGCAAATCTGTTTTCCCCCCATAGATACACACATCGGTTTTGTTGCTAAACAACCAACCTGTCTATACACAGCCGTGGTAATGTAGAGGTGAGAGACAACCAACCTGTCTATACACAGCCGTGGTAATGTAGAGGTGAGAGACAACCAACCTGTCTATTCACAGCCGTGGTAATGTAGAGGTGAGAGACAACCAACCTGTCTATACACAGCCGTGGTAATGTAGAGGGACAACCAACCTGTCTATACACAGCCGTGGTAATGTAGAGGTGAGAGACAACCAACCTGTCTATACACAGCCGTGGTAATGTAGAGGTGAGAGAAGCACCAGATTATGTATTGATAGGTAATATATATATATATATATATTTTTAACCTTTTAATTAACTAGGCAAGTCAGTTAAGAACAAGTTCTTATTTACAATGACTGCCTCCACCTGCCAAAGCCTTATATCACGTCAGGTTTGCAGTAGTAATTACGTTGGAGAAAGGAGAATAAGAAGCTCTCTAGGAGGACCACAGTTACACATTTCCATTAAATGCAATTAAAATATTATTCATTACCTATTAAATAAAAGGCTGGATCTGAAATCCCAATGTATTTGG
Organism: Salvelinus fontinalis; assembly: GCF_029448725.1. Lineage (NCBI taxonomy): Eukaryota > Metazoa > Chordata > Actinopteri > Salmoniformes > Salmonidae > Salvelinus > Salvelinus fontinalis. The sequence goes on from NC_074673.1 coordinate 1,849,749, forward strand.
GCTAATTGAATGAGTTTAATTATCAGCCCTGGCAGGGAGGAAAAGGGCAGGGAGGAGGAAGTTTAGATTAGAGAACGTCCTGACCTAGATAGTGGGAGAGGAGAGAGAGAAAGAGTGTGTGTGTTTTTCAGAGACATTTTGTTTTAACAATGACTTTGTCTTGTAACCTCCTCTACTCAGAATAGATCAGATAACAGGTTCTCTGTAAACAGTGTCCTGTGGGCTATAGACTGCACTGCAGGTTCTCTGTAAACAGTGTCCTGTGGGCTATAGACTGCACTGCAGGTTCTCTTTAAACAGTGTCCTGTGGGCTATAGACTGCACTGCAGGTTCTCTGTAAACAGTGTCCTGTGGGCTACAGACTGCACTGCAGGTTCTCTGTAAACAGTGTCCTGTGGGCTACAGACTGCACTGCAGGTTCTCTGTAAACAGTGTCCTGTGGGCTACAGACTGCACTGCAGGTTCTCTGTAAACAGTGTCCTGTGGGCTACAGACTGCACTGCAGGTTCTCTGTAAACAGTGTCCTGTGGGCTACAGACTGCACTGCAGGTTCTCTGTAAACAGTGTCCTGTGGGCTATAGACTGCACTGCAGGTTCTCTGTAAACAGTGTCCTGTGGGCTACAGACTGCACTGCAGGTTCTCTGTAAACAGTGTCCTGTGGGCTATAGACTGCACTGCAGGTTCTCTGTAAACAGTGTCCTGTGGGCTACAGACTGCACTGCAGGTTCTCTGTAAACAGTGTCCTGTGGGCTACAGACTGCACTGCAGGTTCTCTTTAAAGAATGATTTTTAAGCCTTGAGACAATTGAGACATGGATTGTGTATGTGTGCCATTCAGAGGATGAATGGTCAAGACAATATATTTAAGTGCCTTTGAACGGGGTATGGTAGTAGGTGCCAGGCACACCGGTTTCTGTCAAGAACTGCAGCGCTGCTGGGTTTTACATGCTCCACAGTTTCCTGTGTGTATCAAGAATGGTCCACCACCCAATTGACATCCAGCCATCTTGACACAACTGTGGGAAGCATTGGAGTCAACATGGGCCAGCATCCCTGTGGAACGCTTTCAAAACCTTGTAGAGTCCATGCCCCACGAATTGAGGCTGTTCTGAAAGCAAAAGGGGATGTAAGTCAATATTATGTAGACTGAATTAATGCTGTTATTACGTAGACTGGATTACAGCTGTTATTACGTAGACTGGATTACAGCTGTTATTACGTAGACTGGATTACAGCTGTTTTTATGTAGACTGGATTAAAGCTGTTATTACGTAGACTGGATTACAGCTGTTCTTATGTAGACTGGATTAAATCTGTTCTTATGTAGACTGGGTTAAAGCTGTTCTTATGTAGACTGGATTAAATCTGTTATTACGTAGACTGGATTAAAGCTGTTATTACGTAGACTGGATGAAAGCTGTTATTACGTAGACTGGATTAAATCTGTTATTACGTAGACTGGATTAAATCTGTTATTATGTAGACTGGATTAAAGCTGTTATTACGTAGACTGGATTAAAGCTGTTTTTATGTAGACTGGATTAAAGCTGTTTTTATGTAGACTGGATTAAAGCTGTTCTTATGTAGACTGATGTAGACTACAATTAGTTCCAGTAGCAGTTCAGCAGTCAGAGTTTGACCCCTGTGACCTCTAGTCATCCTTCTCTACTTCAGCCCTTTACGGAGAAGCACGGTCCGGCCCCAAGGCAGTGACTGCAGCCCTTTATGGAGAAGCACGGTACCCCCTGTATATAGCCTCCACATTGACTCTGTACCGTAACACCATGTATATAGCCTCCACATTGACTCTGTACCGGTACCCCCTGTATATAGCCTCCACATTGACTCTGTACCGTAACACCCTGTATATAGCCTCCACATTGACTCTGTGCCGGTACCCCCTGTATATAGCCTCCACATTGGCTCTGTGCCGGTACCCCCTGTATATAGCCTCCACATTGACTCTGTACCGGTACCCCCTGTATATAGCCTCCACATTGACTCTGTACCGGTACCCCCTGTATATAGCCTCCACATTGACTCTGTACCGGTACCCCCTGTATATAGCCTCCACATTGGCTCTGTGCCGGTACCCCCTGTATATAGCCTCCACATTGACTCTGTACCGGTACCCCCTGTATATAGCCTCCACATTGACTCTGTACCAGTACCCCCTGTATATAGCCTCCATATTGACTCGGTAGCGGTACCCCCTGTATATAGCCTCCACATTGACTCGGTACCGGTACCCCCTGTATATGGCCTCCATATTGACTCTGTACCGGTACCCCCTGTATATAGCCTCCACATTGCCTCTGTACCTGTACCCCCTGTATATAGCTTCCACATTGACTCTGTACGGGTACCCCCTGTATATAGCCTCCACATTGACTCTGTACCGGTACCCCCTGTATATAGCCTCCACATTGACTCTGTACCGGTACCCCCTGTATATAGCCTCCACATTGACTCTGTACCGGTACCCCCTGTATATAGCCTCCACATTGACTCTGTACCGGTACCCCCTGTATATAGCCTCCACATTGGCTCGGTACCGGTACCCCCTGTATATAGCCTCATCATTGACTTGGTACCAGTACCCCCTGTATATAGCCTCATCATTGACTTGGTACTGGTACCCCCTGTATATAGCCTTATCATTGACTTGGTACCGATACCCCTTGTATACAGCCTCATCATTGACTTGGTACCGGTACCCCCTGTAAATAGCCTCATCATTGACTCGGTACCGGTACCCCCTGTATATAACCTCCACATTGACTCGGTACCGTAACACCCTGTATATAGCCTCCATATTGACTCTGTAGCAGTACTCTTGTATATAGCCTCCACATTGACTCTGTACCGTAACACCCTGTATATAGCCTCCACATTGACTCTGTACCGTAACACCCTGTATATAGCCTCCACATTGACTCTGTACCGGTACACCCTGTATATAGCCTCCACATTGACTCTGTACCGTAATACCCTGTATATAGCCTTCACATTGACTATGTACCGGTACACCCTGTATATAGCCTCCACATTGACTATGTACTGTAACACCCTGTATATAGCCTCCACATTGACTCTGTACCGGTACACCCTGTATATAGCCTCCACATTGACTATGTACTGTAACACCCTGTATATAGCCTCCTCTTCATTTCCAAGATGGCGTAGCAGTCAGACGTCTTTGTCTTCGTCCTGTCTTGTCTCTTGTATATATCTTTTTACATATTTTTCTTCACATATCTTTGAAAAATATTTTCCTAAACCTCACCTTCTAAATACTCTCCTGCAACCCGCCTCACCCAATGTGGCGTGGATCTGCTTTTCTACTATAGTATTTCTATTTACTTCGGATCTGGAATCCCTCAACTGAAGCTAGCCAGCTAACTACCTACCAGCTATCAGTTAGCAAACCATGCTAGCGGTCATCAGCTAACCTTTACCTCGGAAAACTCTCGCCAGTTCGAACAACGTGACTCAAACCAGAGCATAACGGACCTATTTCTCTCCATATCCCCGGATTCCTACCGCAAACTCTGAACATTTTCATCTGGATCTTCGCAACTAGCTAACCACAATCCCAGGTGACCACTTCTGGCTAGCGTTTCCATCACGGAGCAAGCACCAATTAGCCTGAAGCTAGCCCGGCCAGGGCTCCTGTGCTACCACCGAAGCCCACTCCTGGGCTACAATATCCAGCCCTACTATTCTACTGCCGGTACGGGGCACGGAACCCCGCTGATCCTCTACGACTGGAATACCGACATAATCTACCCGAGGACTCCAACAGTCCCCTCAGGTGCGACGCCTGCTGAAGGCCCATTCTGCTAACCTGCTAGGCCTGCTAGCTACCTAGAGCTACCTGGAACCCTACTAATTCCACAACTGGTCTATCGACGTCACCGCACGAAGAGGCAAAAACAGACTTACCCCCATCGCGACATCCCCCAAAGGCTAACTTGCCTGCCCCGGTCTGCTAACTGCTAGCTTGCCTGCCCCGGTCTGCTAACTGCTAGCTTGCCTGCCCCGGTTTGCTAACTGCTTGCTTGCTAACCCGGTCTGTTAACTGCTAGCTTGCCAGCCCTGGCCTACTAACTGTTAGCTTGTTAGCATCGGCCTGCTAACTCTCTGAATCGCCGTGTCCCCAGTCAGCCCAACCACTCACTGGACCCATATGTTCACTTGGCTACGCATGCCTCCCTCTAATATCAATATGCCTCGTCCATTACTGTCCTGGTTAGTGATTACTGTCTTATTTCACTGTAGAGCCTCTAGCCCTGCTCAATATGCCTTAACCAACCATGTTGTTCCACCTCCTACATATGAAATGACATCACCTGGTTTAAACGTCTCTAGAGACTATATCTCTCTCACCATTACTCAATGCCTAGGTTTACCTTCAAAGTACTCACATCCTACCTTTGTCTGTACACTATGCCTTGAATCTATTCTATCGTGCCCAGAAACCTGCTCCTTTTACTCTCTGTTCCGAACGCTAGACGGCCAGTTCGTATAGCCTTTAGCCGTACCCTCATCCTACTTCTCCTCTGTTCCTCTGGTGATGTAGAGGTTAATCCAGGTCCTGCAGTGCCTAGCCCCAATCCCCAGGTGCTCTCATTTGTTGACTTCTGTAACCGTAAAAGCCTTGGTTTCATGCATGTTAACATTAGAAGCCTCCTCCCTAAGTTTGTTTTATTCACTGCTTTAGCACACTCTGCCAACCCGTGTCTGAATCCTGGCTTAGGAAAACCACCAAAAACCCTGAAATCTCCATCGTCAACTATAACATTTTCCGCCAAGATAGAACTGCCAAAGGGGGCGGTGTTGCAATCTACTGCAAAGACTGCCTGCAGAGTTCTGTATTACTATCCAAGTCTGTACCCAAACAATTTGAGCTTCTACTTCTAAAAATTCACCTTTCCAGAAACAAGTCTCTTACTGTTGCCGCTTGCTATAGACCACCCTCTGCCCCCAGTTGTGCCCTGGACACCATATGTGAATTGATTGCCCCCCATCTGTCTTCTGAGCTCGTGCTACTAGTTGACCTAAACTGGGACATGCTTAACACCCCGGCCATCCTACAATCTAAGCTTGATGCCCTCAATCTCACGCAAATTATCAATGAACCTACCAGGTACAACTCCATAAACACGGGCACCCTCATAGATGTCATCCTAACTAACTCGCCCTCCAAATACACCTCTGCTGTTTTCAACCAAGATCTCAGCGATCACTGCCTCATTGCCTGCATCCGTAATGGGTCTGCGACAAAACGACCACCCCTCATCACTGTCAAACGCTCCCTAAAACACTTCTGCGAGCAGGCCTTTCTAATCGACCTGGCCGGGGTATCCTGGAAGGATATTGATCTCATCCCGTCAGTAGAGGATGCCTGGTTATTTTTTTTAAATGCCTTCCTCACCATCTTAAATAAGCATGCCCCATTCAAGAAATTTAGAACCAGGAACAGATATAGCCCTTGGTTCTCTCCAGACCTGACTGCCCTTAACCAACACAAAAACATCCTATGGCGTTCTGCATTAGCATCGAACAGCCCCCGTGATATGCAACTTTTCAGGGAAGCTAGAAACCAATATACACAGGCAGTTAGAAAAGCCAAGGCTAGCTTTTTCAAGCAGAAATTTGCTTCCTGCAACACAAACTCAAAAAAGTTCTGGGACACTGTAAAGTCCATGGAGAATAAGAACACCTCCTCCCAGCTGCCCACTGCACTGACGACAGGAAACACTGTCACCACTGATAAATCCACTATAATTGAGAATTTCATTTAGCATTTTTCTACGGCTGGCCATGCTTTCCACCTGGCTACCCCTGCCCTGGTCAACAGCACTGCACCCCCCACAGCCACTCGCCCAAGCATTCCACCTTTCTCCTTCTCCCAAATCCAGTCAGCTGATGTTCTGAAAGAGCTGCAAAGACCCTTTTTTTCTAAAATTATCTGCAGAAATTGTTGCAACCCCTATTACTAGCCTGTTCAACCTCTCTTTCGTGTCGTCTGAGATTCCCAAAGATTGGAAAGCAGCTGCGGTCATCCCCCTCTTCAAAGGGGGGGACACTCTTGACCCAAAGTGCTACAGACCTATATCTATCCTACCCTGCCTTTCTAAGGTCTTCGAAAGCCAAGTCAAGAAACAGATTACCGACCATTTCGAATCCCACCATACGTTCTCCACTATGCAATCTGGTTTCAGAGCTGGTCATGGGTGCACCTCAGCCACGCTCAAGGTCCTAAACGATATCCTAACCGCCATCGATAAGAAACAATACTGTGCAGCTGTATTCATTGACCTGGCCAAGGCTTTCGACTCTGTCAATCACCACATCCTCATCGGCAGACTCGATAGCCTTGGTTTCTCAAATGATTGCCACGCCTGGTTCACCAACTACTTCTCTGATAGAGTTCAGTGTGTCAAACCGGAGGGCCTGTTGTCCGGGCCTCTGGCAGTCTCTATGGGGGTGCCACAGGGTTCAATTCTTGGACCGACTCTCTTCTCTGTATACATCAATGATGTCGCTCTTGCTGCTGGTGAGTCTCTGATCCACCTCTACACAGACAACACCATTCTGTATACTTCTGGCCCTTCTTTGGACACTGTGTTAACAACCCTCCAGACGAGCTTCAATGCTATACAACTCTCCTTCCGTGGCCTCCAATTGCTCTTAAATACAAGTAAAACTAAATGCATGCTCTTCAACCGATCGCTGCCCCCACCTGGCCGCCCGTCCAACATCACTACTCTGGACGGCTCTGACTTAGAATATGTGGACAACTACAAATACCTAGGTGTCTGGTTAGACTGTAAACTCTCCTTCCAGACCCACATCAAACATCTCCAATCCAAAGTTAAATCTAGAATTGGCTTCCTATTCCGCAACAAGCCTCCTTCACTCATGCTGCCAAACAAACTTGTAAAACTGACCATCCTACCGATCCTCGACTTCGGTGATGTCATTTATAAAATAGCCTCCAATACCCTACTCAATAAATTGGATGCAGTCTATCACAGTGCCATCCGTTTTGTCACCAAAGCCCCATATGCTACCCAGCACTGCGACCTGTACACTCTCGTTGGCTGGCCCACGCTTCATACTCGTCACCAAACCCACTGGCTCCAGGTCATCTACAAGACCCTGCTAGGTAAAGTCCCCGCCTTATCTCAGCTCCCTGGTCACCATAGCAGCACCCACCTGTAGCACGCGCTCCAGCAGGTATATCTCTCTGGTCACCCCCAAAACCAATTCTTCCTTTGGCCGCCTTCCAGTTCTCTGCTGCCTTTGACTGGAATGAACGACAAAAATCTCTGAAACTGGAAACACTTATCTCCCTCACTAGCTTTAAGCACCAGCTGTCAGAGCAGCTCACAGATTACTGCACCTGTACATAGCCCATCTATAATTTAGCCCAAACAACTACTTCTCCCCCTACTGTATTTATTTATTTTGCTCCTTTGCACCCCATTATTTCTATCTCTACTTTGCACATTCTTCCTCTGCAAATCTACCATTCCAGTGTTTTACTTGCTATATTGTATTTACTTCGCCACCATGGCCTTTTTTTTTTGCCTTCACCCCCCTTATCTCACCTCACTTGCTCACATTGTATATAGACTTATTTTTCTACTGTATTATTGACTGTATGTTTGTTTTACTCCATGTGTAACTATGTGTTGTTGTTTGTGTCACACTGCTTTGCTTTATCTTGGCCAGGTCGCAGTTGTAAATGATAACTTGTTCTCAATTAGCCTACCTGGTTAAATAAAGGTGAAATAAAAAACTAAAATAAAAAATTGCTCTGAGCCTTACATTAAGGATGTTTGGTATTGATCTGAGCCTTACATTAAGGATGTTTGGTAATGATCTGAGCCTTACATTAAGGATGTTTGGTATTGATCTGAGCCTTACATTGAGGATGTTTGGTATTGATCTGAGCCTTACATTGAGGATGTTTGGTATTGATCTGAGCCTTACATTGAGGATGTTTGGTATTGATCTGAGCCTTACCTTAAGGATGTTTGGTATTGATCTGAGCCTTACATTAAGGATGTTTGGTATTGATCTGAGCCTTACATTAAGGATGTTTGGTATTGATCTGAGCCTTACATTAAGGATGTTTGGTATTGATCTGAGCCTTACATTGAGGATGTTTGGTATTGATCTGAGCCTTACATTAAGGATGTTTGGTATTGATCTGAGCCTTACCTTAAGGATGTTTGGTATTGATCTGAGCCTTACCTTAAGGATGTTTGGTATTGATCTGAGCCTTACATTAAGGATGTTTGGTATTGATCTGAGCCTTACATTGAGGATGTTTGGTATTGATCTGAGCCTTACATTAAGGATGTTTGGTATTGATCTGAGCCTTACATTAAGGATGTTTGGTATTGATCTGAGCCTTACATTAAGGATGTTTGGTATTGATCTGAGCCTTACCTTAAGGATGTTTGGTATTGATCTGAGCCTTACATTAAGGATGTTTGGTATTGATCTGAGCCTTACATTAAGGATGTTTGGTATTGATCTGAGCCTTACATTAAGGATGTTTGGTATTGATCTGAGCCTTACATTAAGGATGTTTGGTATTGATCTGAGCCTTACATTAAGGATGTTTGGTATTGATCTGAGCCTTACATTAAGGATGTTTGGTATTGATCTGAGCCTTACCTTAAGGATGTTTGGTATTGATCTGAGCCTTACATTAAGGATGTTTGGTATTGATCTGAGCCTTACATTAATGATGTTTGGTATTGATCTGAGCCTTACATTAAGGATGTTTGGTATTGATCTGAGCCTTACATTAAGGATGTTTGGTATTGATCTGAGCCTTACATTAAGGATGTTTGGTATTGATCTGAGCCTTACATTAAGGATGTTTGGTATTGATCTGAGCCTTACATTAAGGATGTTTGGTATTGATCTGAGCCTTACATTAAGGATGTTTGGTATTGATCTGAGCCTTACATTAAGGATGTTTGGTATTGATCTGAGCCTTACATTAAGGATGTTTGGTATTGATCTGAGCCTTACCTTAAGGATGTTTGGTATTGATCTGAGCCTTACATTAAGGATGTTTGGTATTGATCTGAGCCTTACATTAAGGATGTTTGGTATTGATCTGAGCCTTACCTTAAGGATGTTTGGTATTGATCTGAGCCTTACATTAAGGATGTTTGGTATTGATCTGAGCCTTACATTAAGGATGTTTGGTATTGATCTGAGCCTTACATTAAGGATGTTTGGTATTGATCTGAGCCTTACATTAAGGATGTTTGGTATTGATCTGAGCCTTACATTAAGGATGTTTGGTATTGATCTGAACCTTACATTAAGGATGTTTGGTATTGATCTGAGCCTTACCTTAAGGATGTTTGGTATTGATCTGAGCCTTACATTAAGGATGTTTGGTATTGATCTGAGCCTTACATTAAGGATGTTTGGTATTGATCTGAGCCTTACATTAAGGATGTTTGGTATTGATCTGAGCCTTACATTAAGGATGTTTGGTATTGATCTGAGCCTTACATTAAGGATGTTTGGTATTGCTCAAAGAGGAAGTGTTAACAGACAACTCGTGACCACTGTGAAACTGATAACAGGAAGAAAGTCTCCCCACTCAGGGAGGGGAGAAACCGTTGGGATTGTAGTAGATTGTGTAACATGTTGTAGCATATGATAAGCCATGTAGGCATAAGATAAGACTTGCAAAACAGCATTGTCATTGTCTGAGAGGACGAGGGACATTTATGACGAAATGAGAGGTATATAAACCAATGTACATGAAATGATGGGCAGAGCTCTCAAGAATAAACGTCACTGACTATTTTTGACTGGTCTCCGTCTGTTTTACTTCCCCCAGAACCTTACAAACTCTGGGTACAGACTGAGTATTTTAATTGAATTAGTTAATGAATACATAAGAACTAAATTCATCTAACACTAGTATGGCAGAACACCTGTACGTAACAGACATACCTCTTCCAATCGTCACAACACCTAGTATAGCAGAACACCTGTACGTTACAGGCATACCTCTCCCCATCGTCACAACAACTAGTACAGCAGAACACCTGTACGTTACAGACATACCTCTCCCCATCGTCACAACAACTAGTACGGCAGAACACCTGTACGTTACAGACATACCTCTCCCCATCGTCACAACAACTAGTACGGCAGAACACCTGTATGTAACAGACATACCTCTCCCCATCGTCACAACAACTAGTACGGCAGAACACCTGTACGTTACAGACATACCTCTCCCCATCGTCACAACAACTTTGTCAAAATGACATGACCATGATAATTGACCATCCAATATTATACCTAGGAGATTAAAGAAGTAGCTGAGGTTAATTTCCAAAGACCAGCAGGACTAACCACTAAACTCCTCCCCTCCCATCTCCTGTTCTCTCCTCTCCTCCCCTCCCCTCCCCTCTCCTCTTATCTCCCCTCCCCTCCTCCCCTCTCCTCTTATCTCCCCTCCTCCCCTCTCCTCTTATCTCCCCTCCCATCTCAGGTCCTCTCTTCTCCTCCCCTCCCATCTCCTGTCCTCTCCTCCCCTCTCCTCTTATCTCCCCTCCTCTCTTATCTCCCCTCCCCTCTCCTCTTATCTCCTCCCCTTTCCTCTTATCTCCCCTCCTCTCTCTCTCCTTCATTGTTATCCGGGTGATGACAGTCCAGGGGGTGAGTCAGATGGGAATCTGTGTACATTGTCCTTGGCTGCTCCTGATCCCAGGTCAGCTCTCTGCGTTGGCCTTGGCTGCTCCTGACCCCAGGTCAGCTCTCTGCGTTGGCCTTGGCTGCTCCTGACCCCAGGTCAGCTCTCTGCGTTGGCCTTGGCTGCTCTGACCCCAGGTCAGCTCTCTGCGTTGGCCTTGGCTGCTCCTGACCCCAGGTCAGCTCTCTGCGTTGGCCTTGGCTGCTCTGACCCCAGGTCAGCTCCCTGCGTTGGCCTTGGCTGCTCTGACCCCAGGTCAGCTCCCTGCGTTGGCCTTGGCTGCTCTGACCCCAGGTCAGCTCTCTGCGTTGGCCTTGGCTGCTCCTGATCCCAGGTCAGCTCTCTGCGTTGGCCTTGGCTGCTCCTGACCCCAGGTCAGCTCTCTGCGTTGGCCTTGGCTGCTCTGACCCCAGGTCAGCTCTCTGCGTTGGCCTTGGCTGCTCCTGATCCCAGGTCAGCTCTCTGCGTTGGCCTTGGCTGCTCTGACCCCAGGTCAGCTCCCTGCGTTGGCCTTGGCTGCTCTGACCCCAGGTCAGCTCTCTGCGTTGGCCTTGGCTGCTCCTGACCCCAGGTCAGCTCTCTGCGTTGGCCTTGGCTGCTCCTGATCCCAGGTCAGCTCTCTGCTCGTCTAGAGGTGCAATTATGGGATGGCTAGTCCAACACACATCTATCCTTGACCCGGGACGAGGCCTCCCCTGGCGCAGGACAAATCACCACCGTTTTCTCAGCCTTTCTCAGGGCCCCCCATTCGTCTCCTCCTCACCCCTCTCCTCCTCACCCCTCTCCTCCTCACCCCTCTCCTCCCAGCCCCTCCAGCAGCCTCTCTCTACCCCCCCCCCCCTATCATCCCTCTGTCCTCTCCTTCTCCTCCCATCTCACCTCAGGCTTAAGGAAAAATCCCTCTGATTGCTGAAAATCTTTTAAGATTCATGGAAAAAGAGATCCAGTGGGAGAATGTTAAGAGACAGAATGGACTTAACATGGTCCACACACACCCGCACAGTTGCGATAAGGGCCCGGTGGCGCCTTTTCCCCCTTAGGAGGCTGAAAGGATTTGGCGTGGTCCCCTGGATCCTCAAAAGGTTCTCTAGAAGCACCGTCGAGCATTTTGGTATGGCAATTGCATCGCCCTTTGGGGCCGAGCTCCCCGCCATCCAAGACCTCTATATTAGGCGGTGTCAAAGGAAGGTCTGAACAATTCTCTCCAGCCACCCGAACCTTAGATTGTTCATTCTGCTACCTTCCGGCAAACGGTACCGGATCATCAGCTCGTGCACCAGCAGGGTCCGAGACAGCGTCGACCCCCAAGCAATAAGACTCCTACATAGCCAGACTGATAAATAGTTAATTAATGGTAACATAAATATCTGCACTGGCTCTATTTTGCAATGACCCTACACACACTCACTAGACAACATATACACACTACATACACACTATATACACACTATACACACACTATATACACACTATATACACACACTCACTAGAAAACATATACACACTATATACACACTACATACACACTACATAGACTCTATATACACACTACATACACACTACATACACACTATACACACTATATACACACTATATACACACTATACACACTATATACACACTATACACACTATATACACACACTCACTAGACTATATATACACACTATATACACACACTCACTAGAAAACATGTACACACTACATACACACTACATACACACTACATACACACTATACACACTATATACACACTATATACACACTATATACACACTACATACACACTATATACACACTATACACACTATATACACACTATACACACTATATACACACACTCACTAGACTATATATACACACTATATACACACTCACTAGACTATATATACACACTATACACACACTCACTAGACTATATATACACACTACATACACACTCACTAGAAAACATATACACACTACATACACACTATATACACACTATATACACACACTCACTAGACAACATATACACACACTACATACACACTACATACACACTACATACACACTATACACACACTACATACACACTACATACACACTATATACACACTACATACACACTATATACACACTATACACACTATATACACACTACATACACACTACATACACACTATATACACACTATACACACTATATACACATTACATACACACACTACATACACACTCACTAGACTATATATACACACTATATACACACTCACTAGACTATATATACACACTATATACACACTATACACACTATATACACACTATATACACACTCACTAGAATATATATACACACTATATACACACTCACTAGACTATATATACACACTATATATACACTCACTAGACTATATATACACACTATATACACACTATATACACACTATATACACACTATATATACACTCACTAGACTATATATACACACTATTTACACACTATATACACACTCACTAGACTATATATACACACTATATACACACTATATACACACTCACTAGACTATATATACACACTATATACACAAACTCACTAAACTATATATACACACTATATACACACTATATACACACTATATACACACTATATACACACTCACTAGACTATATATACACACTATACACACTATATACACACTACATACACACTACATACACACTACATACACACTATATACACACTATACACACTATATACACATTACATACACACACTACATACACACTCACTAGACTATATATACACACTATATACACACTCACTAGACTATATATACACACTATATACACACTATACACACTATATACACACTATATACACACTCACTAGACTATATATACACACTATATACACACTCACTAGACTATATATACACACTATATACACACTAACTAGACTATATATACACACTATATACACACTCACTAGACTATATATACACACTCACTAGACTATATATACACACTATATACACACTCACTAGACTATATATACACACTATATACACACTATATACACACTCACTAGACTATATATACACACTATATACACACTATATACACACTATATACACACTATATACACACTATATACACACTATATACACACTATATACACACACTCACTAGACTATATATACACACTATATACACACTATATACACACTTTATACACACACTCACTAGACTATATATACACACTATATACACACTATATACACACTATATACACACTTTATACACACACTCACTAGACTATATATACACACTATATACACACTCACTAGACTATATATACACACTATATACACACTAACTAGACTATATATACATACTATATACACACTATATACACACTATATACACACTATATATACACTCACTAGACTATATATACACACTATATACACACTATATACACACTTTATACACACACTCACTAGACTATATATACACACTATATACACACTCACTAGACTATATATACACACTATATACACACTATATACACTATATACACACTCACTAGACTATATATACACACTATATACACACTATATACACACTCACTAGACTATATATACACACTATATACACACACTCACTAAACTATATTTACACACTATATACACACTATATACACACTATATACACACTTTATACACACACTCACTAGACTATATATACACACTATATACACACTCACTAGACTATATATACACACTATATACACACTCACTAGACTATATATACACACTATATACACACTCACTAGACTATATATACACACTATATACACACTATATACACACTCACTAGACTATATATACACACTATATACACACACTCACTAAACTATATATACACACTATATACACACTATATACACACTATATACACACTTTATACACACACTCACTACACTATATATACACACTATATACACACTCACTAGACTATATATACACACTATATACACACTCACTAGACTATATATACACACTATATACACACTCACTAGACTTTATATACACACTATATACACACTATATACACACTATATACACACTCACTAGACTATATATACACACTATATACACACTTTATACACACACTCACTAGACTATATATACACACTATATACACACTCACTAGACTATATATACACACTATATACACACTCACTAGACTATATATACACACTATATACACACTATATACACACTATATACACACTATATACACACTCACTAGACTATATATACACACTATATACACACTATACACACTATATACAAACTTTATACACACACTCACTAGACTATATATACACACTATATACACACTATATATACACTCACTAGACTATATATACAAACTATATACACACTATATACACACTTTATACACACACTCACTAGACTATATATACACCCTATATACACACTATATACACACTTTATACACACACTCACTAGACTATATATACACACTATATACACACTCACTAGACTATATATACACACTATATACACACTATATACACTATATACACACTCACTAGACTATATATACACACTATATACACACTCACTAGACTATATATACACACTATATACACACTATATACACACTATATACACACTATATACACACTATATACACACACTCACTAGACTATATATACACACTATATACACACTATATACACACTATATACACACTATATACACACTATATACACACTATATACACACTATATACAAACTATATACACACTATATACACACACTCACTAGACTATATATACACACTATATACACACTATATACACACTATATACACACTCACTAGACTATATATACACACTATATACACACTATACACACTATATACACACTTTATACACACTCACTAGACTATATATACACACTATATACACACTATACACACTATATACACACTTTATACACACACTCACTAGACTATATAGACACACTATATACACACTCACTAGACTATATATACACACTATATACACACTATATACACTATATACACACTTTATACACACACTCACTAGACTATATATACACACTATATACACACTATACACACTATATACACACTATATACACACACTCACTAGACTATATATACACACTATATACACACTATATACACAATATATACACACTTTATACACACACTCACTAGACTATATATACACACTATATACACACTCACTAGACTATATATACACACTATATACACACTATATACACACTCACTAGACTATATATACACACTTTATACACACTATATACACACTCACTAGACTATATATACACACTATATACACACTATATACACACTCACTAGACTATATATACACACTATATACACACTTTATACACACACTCACTAGACTATATATACACACTATATACACACTCACTAGACTATATATACACACTATATACACACTATACACACTATATACACACTATATACACACTCACTAGACTATATATACACACTATATACACACTCACTAGACTATATATACACACTATATACACACTAACTAGACGATATATATACACTATATACACACTATATACACACTCACTAGACTATATATACACACTATATACACACTTTATACACACACTCACTAGACTATATATACACACTATATACACACTCACTAGACTATATATACACACTATATACACACTATATACACACTATATACACACTATATACACACTCACTAGACTATATATACACACTATATACACACTCACTAGACTATATATACACACTATATACACACTATATACACACTATATACACACACTCACTAGACTATATATACACACTATATACACACTCACTAGACTATATATATACACTATATACACACTATATACACACTATATACACACTATATACACACTCACTAGACTATATATACACACTATATACACACTCACTAGACTATATATGCACACTATATACACACTCACTAGACTATATATACACACAATATACACACTATATACACACTATATATACACACTATATACACACTCACTAGACTATATATACACACTATATACACACTCACTAGACTATATATACACAGTATATACACACTATATACACACTCACTAGACTATATATACACACTGTATACACACTCACTAGACTATATATACACACTATATACACACTATACACCCTATATACACACTATATACACACTCACTAGACTATATATACACACTATATACACACACTCACTAAACTATATATACACACTATATACACACTATATACACACTATATACACACTATATACACACTCACTAGACTATATATACACACTATATACACACTATATACACACTATATACACACTCACTAGACTATATATACACACTATATACACACTATACACACTATATACACACTTTATACACACACTCACTAGACTATATATACACACTATATACACACTATACACACTATATACACACTTTATACACACACTCACTAGACTATATAGACACACTATATACACACTCACTAGACTATATATACACACTATATACACACTATATACACTATATACACACTTTATACACACTCACTAGACTATATATACACACTATATACACACTATACACACTATATACACACTATATACACACACTCACTAGACTATATATACACACTATATACACACTATATACACAATATATACACACTTTATACACACACTCACTAGACTATATATACACACTATATACACACTCACTAGACTATATATACACACTATATACACACTCACTAGACTATATATACACACTTTATACACACTATATACACACTCACTAGACTATATATACACACTATATACACACTATATACACACTCACTAGACTATATATACACACTATATACACACTTTATACACACACTCACTAGACTATATATACACACTATATACACACTCACTAGACTATATATACACACTATATACACACTATACACACTATATACACACTATATACACACTCACTAGACTATATATACACACTATATACACACTCACTAGACTATATATACACACTATATACACACTAACTAGACGATATATACACACTATATACACACTATATACACACTCACTAGACTATATATACACACTATATACACACTTTATACACACACTCACTAGACTATATATACACACTATATACACACTCACTAGACTATATATACACACTATATACACACTATACACACTATATACACACTATATACACACTCACTAGACTATATATACACACTATATACACACTCACTAGACTATATATACACACTATATACACACTATATACACACTATATACACACACTCACTAGACTATATATACACACTATATACACACTCACTAGACTATATATATACACTATATACACACTATATACACACTATATACACACTATATACACACTCACTAGACTATATATACACACTATATACACACTCACTAGACTATATATGCACACTATATACACACTCACTAGACTATATATACACACAATATACACACTATATACACACTATATACACACTCACTAGACTATATATACACACTATATACACACTCACTAGACTATATATACACACTATATACACACTATATACACACTCACTAGACTATATATACACACTATATACACACTCACTAGACTATATATACACACTATATACACACTATACACCCTATATACACACTATATACACACTCACTAGACTATATATACACACTATATACACACACTCACTAAACTATATATACACACTATATACACACTATATACACACTATATACACACTATATACACACTCACTAGACTATATATACACACTATATACACACTATATACACACTTTATACACACACTCACTAGACTATATATACACACTATATACACACTCACTAGACTATATATACACACTATATACACACTATATACACACTCACTAGACTATATATACACACTATATACACACTATATACACACTATATACACACTTTATACACACACTCACTAGACTATATATACACACTACATACACACTCACTAGACTATATATACACACTATATACACACTATATACACACTATATACACACTCACTAGACTATATATACACACTACATACACACTCACTAGAAAACATATACACACACTACATACACACTATACACACTACATACCCACTCACTAGACTATATATACACACACTATATAAACACTATACACACACCATATACACACTCATTAAACCATATACACACAGTATATACACAGTATATACACACTACATGCACACTATATACACACTCACTAGACATATATACACACTATATACACTGTCACAAGCCGGCTCATAGCCTGTGACAAATGAGAGGACACGAACAACAGGTATAGGCCAATTCAAAAGTGTTCTTTATTATTAAACAAACTATTAACTTAAACTAAGAAATAGGAATGAGGTGTGGATGTATCATAATGTAAGGTGTATGTAAAGTGCATGGATGCATGAATATGTGTGTGTGAACATGACTGAGTGGAAACTATGCAAAACTAAAAAGGAACAAACAAATCATGAGCATACCTGGAGGAGCAGAGAGAGAGCGAGAGCAAGAGAGGGAGAGGTGATTAGTAAGCAGTTTTATACCCTGAGCCCAGGTGGCTCCAATCACTTAACGACCCTCCTCTGCCTGCAGGAGGAACCGCCCCCTGCACTGCAGAGGAGGAGCCGTGACACCCCCCTCCTTAAAATGAGGGTCCCACCCTCAACCCAACTTCCTCCAACATATTCAAAATAATTCAAATTTCCCAAAAAACAAATAAACAACAAAAATACCAATCCCGGCTCCTAGCAGTAGCCCCGTGTCCCCCAGCTGACTGTCCTCCCCTCAAACTCAGCAGCCCTGGTACCTGGGGAGCAATTTAAGAGAAAAGAGGCGCAGACAGCCCGTAGGGGTCAGCAGAGAAAAGATACAAGCTAGGTTAATGGAGCACGGGACAGAGCATCAGCAATGATATTATCCTTACCACTAATGTGTCTAATATCAAGGTTGAAAGGCTGCAAGAACAAAGCCCAACGCATCAGGCGCTGGTTTGTGTTTTGCAGGGACCTCAGAAAAACAAGTGGGTTGTGGTCAGTGAACACAGTTAAAGGGGTCAAACCAGAACCAACATAGACCTCGAAGTGCTGTAAAGCCCAAATGAGACCTAAAGCCTCCTTTTCAATTACAGAATAGTTTTTCTGATACTTATTAAATTTTCGGGAGAAGAAACTGACTGGACACTCAACCTTGTCGTCATTCTCCTGGAGAAGCACAGCCCCAGCACCGATTTGACTGGCGTCTACCTGCAATATGAAAGGTTTCCCAAAATTTGGTGCTGCCAACACAGGTGCCAAACACAAAAGAGTCTTAACTGCATCAAATGCCTCTTGACACTGGGTGGACCAGATAAATTCAGCCTTGGCCTTCAACAGATTGGTCAGTGGGGACACTACTACCGAAAAGTTTACAAAAAGCACGGTAGTACCCCGCCATTCCCAGGAAGCGCATCAGTTCTTTCTTTGTAGATGGCTGTGGGAACTGCCTCACAGCCTGAACCTTGGCTTCCACGGGACAGACAAATCCCTGACCCACAACCTTGCCTAGGTATGTGACTGTAGCTTTGGCAAACTCACATTTTGCCAAATCAATACCTGTGTCCAACATAGACTGCATCTCTGTTTCCAGTTTTAGTCTCTTCTCCTCAGATACACGATAAAATCTGTGTTTGATAGGCTTAGCATCTCCGATGTCTATATCATGTTCAATTAAGTGGGTTTTCGATGGAGTGTCAGAAAACAAAACAGGGTAGTTTCTAATAAGAGCTACCAATTCATCACGTTTCTCAGAGTCTAAATGATCTACCAAAACCCCAAGGTTTTGCAAAGTCTGGGAGTTTTTCAACCGTCCTTGTAAGACCTCATCTGAAACTTTAACTTCCTCTTCTCCCCCCTCCACCAAATTAAAGCCACAAGATGCAGGGACTGGGGCAGCAGTCAACACTGACCTCACTGCTGGAGTGCCTTCAACTTTGCTTAGATCACGGGAGTGATAACATTTTAACAGGTTCACATGGCATAATTTAGAGGACTTCCTATGACTAGGGGTTTCAATAAGATAGTTCAAATCTGACACTTTACGCAACACAGTGAAAGGACCACAGTATTTTGCCTGTAAAGGTGAACTTACAAGAGGCAGAAGAGCAAGTACCCGATCCCCGGGACTAAACTCACGCAGCTCAGCCTGTCCGTCATATTTCAGTTTCATTTTCCGTTGAGAACATTTTAGTTTTTCTTTCGCTAGTTCACCAGCCCTATACAACTTCAACCTAAAGCCATTTATATAGTCAATAAGGTTCCGAGGTGGTTCCTCAGGCAAACAACCATCCTGCAACACTGCTAAAGGCCCACGCACCTTATGGCCAAACACTAAGTCATTTGGGCTAAACCCTGTGCTTTCCTGCACTACTTCACGAGCAGCTAGTAACAGCCAAGGTAACCCCTCCTCCCAGTCGGCAGACAGTTCCGTACAATATGCACGAAGCAAGGATTTTAAAGTTTGATGAAAACGTTCCAAAGCTCCCTGGCTCTGGGCATGGAACGCAGTAGACTTGTTGTGTTTAACTTTAAGCTGTTTGAGAACCTGAGCAAATAAATGAGAGGTAAAGTTAGACCCCTGATCTGACTGGATGGTTTTTGGAATCCCAAATGTTGAAATAAATTGAGTTAAAGCTTTAACTACTGATTTTGAAGTTATGGTACGCAAGGAAAAAGCTGCCGGATATCTGGTTGCTTGACACATAACAGTTAATAAGTAGCTATGACCTGACTTGGACCTTGGTAATGGCCCAACACAATCGATAATAAGATGCTCAAAAGGTTGCCCTACGGCTGGTATTGGATACAACGGTGCAGGCTTTACAACCTGATTTGGCTTGCTTGTGCGCTGACACGTATCACAAGTTTTAATAAACTGAGATACATCCCGCTTTAAACGTGGCCAGAAAAAATAACGAAGTATGCTATCATAAGTTTTACAAACACCCATATGACCTGCCACATCACCATGTGAAGTTTGCAACACTTTATTTCGCAAAGTAGTAGGTACAACTATTTGAAAGACTGGTTCTCCTAAACCCTTATCATAGTGTGGAACCCATTTCCTGACCAACAGCCCATCAAGAAGAAAATAACACTGAGCACTATTCCTCACCACTGAATCAGGAACCACTTTATCAAACAGATCAGCCAAAGTAGTATCGGCTTTTTGCTCAGCCATCAATGAATCTCTAGAACTAGTCAACTGTTCTGTCTGGAGTTTGACTGGCAACTCAAGACTTTCTGGCTTACTCTCAATCTCCTTACGAGAGGCTGCGCGGGTAACCGCACAAACTGGAAATACCTCAGGAGACACACAGTTCTGATCCGGAGATTCCCTTGCAGGTGACACTGAAGGTTGCTTCTTACAGATGTTTAATTTGCCATCTGCCCACACCTTACTACCTGCCAAGTCATTCCCCAAAATCATGTGTACTCCCTCTACTGGCAACTGAGGTCTAACCCCAACATCTACATCACCCTCTACCAGACCACATTTTAGGGTAACTTCATGTAAAGGACAAGAGAATGGAACTAAACCCATACCACATACCATTACACAACGGCCAGTATCAGACTCTTTAGAGAACGGCAAAACAGATTCCAGAATAAAAGAATCTAAAGCTCCAGTGTCTCTTAGGATCTTGATTTTAACATTCTGGTTGCCATCTACCAGGGACACTACACCATCTGAAATAAAGGCTGAAAAATCACAGCGGGAAAACTGAGAATCAAACTCAACTAGTGGCTGAAACAGCTCACCCTGGTGGTCAGAGGCTGTAACAGGACTTGCCATCACAGCAGGTTTAACTTGAACTGACTGTTTTGATTTAAGCAGAGGACAATTTTTCTTCCAATGTCCTTCAACTAAGCAGTAGCGACAGGTATTAGCATTAACCGGTCCTTTAAGTCCTCCAGACTTAAACTTCTGCCGAGGCCTTTGGAAAGAAGCCCCCAAAAAAGGTGACCTACTATTCCTAGGAGTAAAGTTATTTTCATGGTACATGTCACTGTTTAACTCAAAATGTCTTTTATGTGTTAGCCTGTACTCATCTGCAAGGATGGCTGCATCACTTGGAGACTTAACTTTACTTTCATTCAGGTATGTAGCAACCTGGTAAGAAACAGAATTTTTGAACTTTTCTAACACAATCAAATTAGACAGACCCTCAAAAGTACTAACTTCAGAAGCTGTACACCAACGATTAAATGCAGAAGTTAAATCACAAACAAACTCAGAATAGGTTTGTGAATCTAACTTTTTCCTGTAACGAAAACGTTGACGATATGCCTCTGGCACAAGCTCGTAGACCTTCAGAACTGCTGATTTAACTTTAGCATAAACTTTACTGTCAGCTACACTCAGTGCTGCAAAAGCCTCACGTGCTTTACCTGTAAGTACACATTGCAACAACATAGTCATGTCCAAATCTGACCAAGCTCTAGCTTCCGCAATACGCTCAAATAAAGTAAAGTATGTGTCTGGATCTGACTCATCAAATTTAGGCAACAAACGAAGATTCTGTGAAACATCAAACTGTGGTAGTCTTTCCGGTCTATTAGCATTTCTCAATCGCTCTATCTCTAATTGCATTTGCATTTGCTCTAATTGCATTTGCCTTTGCATTTGCAACAGTTCCCTCTGCTGCTCAAAAGTTAATGAAGGGCTAGCCTGAAAACTTGCACCCTCACTACTAGCAGACTGACCGCCAAAAACACCCATTTCCCTAAGACCCTGCTTTAAGCTAGTTTTAACAGTCTCTTTAATTTTTTTATCAACAATCTCAATCTGATAATGTTCAGCAATTTCAATTAACTGCTCCTTAGTACACAACTCTAAGGCTACCTCTGAAGGAGCTTGAACAAAACTACTCAAAATGGAAGACATTTTCCTCAACCAATACAACTATAACAAATGCTCAAAAAAAACACAACTCACCTGCTGTCAATCTGGGTTCAAGGACAGGAGCCACACCCCACTATCCTCCAAAACTACTAACTAACTGGCCCTGGTCTTCGTGCAGTCACATGTGGTGGGGTTTTATGCACACAAAACCAGTGGAGTGGAAAAGACAACCAGAAACTGGCGGCCCTCCCATAACCACGGAGGTGCTCCCGAGCCGATGTAGGGGAAAAGGGAAAGGGATGCTCTACCCACGTTCACTGCCACCTAAAACAAAAACACCACAAGCCTCCTATTGACACTCGCTGATATGCCTGAACAGGAGAGGACTCCCACCTGAACAAAACCCAGAAAAACCCAGAGTGAATTGCTTAGCTACCAAGCTAACTGAACCAAAAGAACACATGGTTCTCAACTCTCTCTTAAACAAAATTGGCCCAACCAAAACATCCACTCAAACAAAAAAAAATTGGCAATCTGAACTAAACTAACCCAAGTTAACTACTATCCCGGACGAGCCCCCACTTGTCACAAGCCGGCTCATAGCCTGTGACAAATGAGAGGACACGAACAACAGGTATAGGCCAATTCAAAAGTGTTCTTTATTATTAAACAAACTATTAACTTAAACTAAGAAATAGGAATGAGGTGTGGATGTATCATAATGTAAGGTGTATGTAAAGTGCATGGATGCATGAATATGTGTGTGTGAACATGACTGAGTGGAAACTATGCAAAACTAAAAAGGAACAAACAAATCATGAGCATACCTGGAGGAGCAGAGAGAGAGCGAGAGCAAGAGAGGGAGAGGTGATTAGTAAGCAGTTTTATACCCTAAGCCCAGGTGGCTCCAATCACTTAACGACCCTCCTCTGCCTGCAGGAGGAACCGCCCCCTGCACTGCAGAGGAGGAGCCGTGACAACACACTACATACACACTATATAAACACTCACTAGACATATATACACACTATATACACACTATATACGCACTATATACACACTCACTAGACTATATATACACACAATATACACACTATATACACACTATATACACACTATATACACACTATATACACACTCACTAGACATATATACACACTATATACACACTATATACACACTATATACACACTATATACACACTCACTAGACTATATATACACACAATATACACACTATATGTCAAATCAAATCAAATGTTATTTGTCACATACACATGGTTAGCAGATGTTAATGCGAGTGTAGCAAAATGCTTGTGCTTCTAGTTCCGACAATGCAGTAGTAACGAACGAGTAATCTAACCTAACAATTTCACAACAACTACCTTATACACACAAGTGCAAAGGAATGAAGAATATGTACATAAAAAATATATGAATGAGTGATGGCCGAGGTATTCCTCTTGTCCAGATGGGTTAGGGCAGTGTGCAGTGTGCAGTGTGCAACCTGCAGACACTAGGCCCTCCGTGGAATGAGTTTGACACCCCTGGTCTAGGGTGTCAGGTAGGGTGGAGGTGATATGGTCCTTGACTAGTCTCTCAAAGCACTTCAAGATGACGGAAGTGAGTGCTACGGGGCGGTAGTTGTTTAGCTCAGTTACCTTAGCTTTCTTGGGAACAGGAGCAATGGTGGCCCTCTTGAAGCTTGTGTGGACAGCAGACGGATAAGGATTGATTGAATATGTCCGTAAACACACCAGCCAGCTGGTCTGCGCATGCTCTGAGGACGCGGCTGGGGATGCCGTCTGGGCCTGCAGCCTTGCGAGGGTTAACACGTTTAAATGTTTTACTCACGTCGGCTGCTTTGAAGGAGAGTCTGCAGGTTTTGGTAGCGGGCCGCGTCAGAGGCACTGTATTGTCCTCAAAGCGGGCAAAGAAGTTGTTTCGTCTGTCTGGGAGCAAGACATCCTGGTCCGCGACGGGGCTGGTTTTCTTTTTGTAATCCGTGATTGACTGTAGACCCTGCCACATACCTCTTGTGTCTGAGCCGTTGAATTGTGACTCTACTTTGTCTCTATACTGACGCTTAGCTTGTTTGATTGCCTTGCGGAGGGAATAGCTACACTGTTTGTATTCGGTCATGTTTCCGGTCACCTTGCCCTGGTTAAAAGCAGTGGTTCGTGCTTCCAGTTTTGCGCGAATGCTGCCATCAATCCACGGTTTCTGGTTTGAGAATGTTTTAATAGGTGGTGTGGGTACGACATCGCCGATGCACTTGCTAATAAACTCGCTCGACGAATCAGCGTATTCGTCAATGTTGTTGTTTGACGCAATGCGGAACATATCCCAGTCCACGTGATCGAAGCAATCTTGAAGCATGGAATCAGATTGGTCGGACCAGCGTTGAACAGACCTGAGCGCGGGAGCTTCCTGTTTTAGTCTCTGTCTATAGGCTGGGAGCAACAAATCGGAGTCGTGGTCAGCTTTTCCGAAGGGAGGGTGGGGGAGGGCCTTATATGTGTCGCGGAAGTTAGAATAACAATGATCCAGGGTTTTACCAGCCCTGGTAGCACAATCGATATGCTGATAGAATTTTGAGTCTTGTTTTCAGATTGGCCTTGTTAAAATCCCCAGCTACAATCAATGCAGCCATAGGATATGTGGTTTGCAGTTTACATAGAATCAAATTAAGTTCGTCAGGGCCATCGATGTGTGTGCTTGGGGGGGAATATATGCGGCTGTGATTATAATCGAAGATAATTCTCTTGGTAGATAATGCGGTCGACATTTTGATTGTGAGGAATTCTAAGTCAGGTGAACAGAAGGACTTGAGCTCCTGTATGTTGTTATGATCACACCACTTCTCGTTAATCATAAGGCATACACCCCCGCCCCTCTTCTTACCAGAAAGATGCTTGTTTCTGTCGGCGCGATGCGTGAAGAAACCAGCTGGCTGCACCGACTCCGTTAGCGTCTCTCGAGTGTGCCATGTTTCCGTGAAGCAAAGAACGTTACAGTCTCTTATGTCTCTCAGGAATGCTACCCTTGCTCGGATTTTATCTACCTTGTTGTCAAGAGACTGGACATTGGCGAGTAGGTCGATGAATACGGCTGCACAGTAATGTCTCTTATCGATGGCGGTTATGATATCGTTTAGGACCTTGAGCGTGGCTGAGGTGCACCCATGACCAGCTCAGAAACCAGATTGCATAGCGGAGAAGGTACGGTGGGATTCTAAATGGTTGGTGATCTGTTTGTTGACTTGGTTTTCTAAGACTTTAGAAAGACAGGGCAGGATAGATATAGGTCTGTAGCAGTTTGGGTCTAGAGCGTCTCCCCCTTTGAAGTGGGGGATGATCGCGGCAGCTTTCCAATCTTTGGGAATCTCAGACAATACGAAAGAGAGGTTGAACAGGCTAGTAATATTAAACACTGGAGGTAAGGTGGGGTTATTCATTAAACACTGGAGGTAGGGTGGGGTTATTCATTAAATACTGGAGGTAAAGGGTTATTCATTAAACACTGGAGGTAAGGTGGGGTTATTCATTAAATACTGGAGGTAAGGTGGGGTTATTCATTAAACACTGGAGGTAAGGTGGGGTTATTCATTAAACACTGGAGGTAAGGTGGGGTTATTCATTACACACTGGAGGTAAGGTGGGGTTATTCATTAAACACTGGAGGTAAGGTGGGGTTATTCATTAAACACTGGAGGTAAGGTGGGGTTATTCATTAAACACTGGAGGTAGGGTGGGGTTATTCATTAAATAGTGGAGGTAAGGTGGGGTTATTTATTAAACACTGGAGGTAAGGTGGGGTTATTCATTAAACACTGGAGGTAGGGTGGGGTTATTCATTAAATAGTGGAGGTAAGGTGGGGTTATTCATTAAACACTGGAGGTAGGGTGGGGTTATTCATTAAACAGTGGAGGTAAGGTGGGGTTATTCATTAAACACTGGAGGTAAGGTGGGGTTAATCATTAAATACTGGAGGTAAGGTGGGGTTATTCATTAAATACTGGAGGTAAGGTGGGGTTAATCATTAAACACTGGAGGTAAAGGGTTATTAATTAAATACTGGAGGTAAGGTGGGGTTATTCATTAAATACTGGAGGTAAGGTGGGGTTATTCATTAAACACTGGAGGTAAAGGGTTATTAATTAAATACTGGAGGTAAGGTGGGGTTATTCATTAAATACTGGAGGCAAGGTGGGGTTATTCATTAAATACTGGAGGTAAGGTGGGGTTATTCATTAAACACTGGAGGTAAGGTGGGGTTATTCATTAAATACTGGAGGTAAAGGGTTATTAATTAAATACTGGAGGTAGGGTGGGGTTATTCATTAAATACTGGAGGTAAGGTGGGGTTATTCATTAAACACTGGAGGTAAGGTGGGGTTATTCATTAAACACTGGAGGTAAGGTGGGGTTATTCATTAAACACTGTAGGTAAGGTGGGGTTATTCATTAAATACTGGAGGTAAGGTGGGGTTAATCATTAAATACTGGAGGTAAGGTGGGGTTATTCATTAAATACTGGAGGTAAAGGGTTATTCATTAAATACTGGAGGTAAAGGGTTATTCATTAAATACTGGAGGTAAGGTGGGGTTATTCATTAAACACTGGAGGTAAGGTGGGGTTATTCATTAAACACTGGAGGTAAGGTGGGGTTAATCATTAAATACTGGAGGTAAGGTGGGGTTAATCATTAAACACTGGAGGTAAAGGGTTATTCATTAAATACTGGAGGTAAGGTGGGGTTATTCATTAAACACTGGAGGTAAGGTGGGGTTATTCATTAAATACTGGAGGTAAGGTGGGGTTATTCATTAAACACTGGAGGTAAGGTGGGGTTATTCATTAAACACTGGAGGTAAAGGGTTATTCATTAAACACTGGAGGTAAGGTGGGGTTATTCATTAAACACTGGAGGTAAAGGGTTATTCATTAAATACTGGAGGTAAGGTGGGGTTATTCATTAAACACTGGAGGTAAGGTGGGGTGATTCATTAAACACTGGAGGTAAGGTGGGGTTATTCATTAAATACTGGAGGTAAGGTGGGGTTATTCATTAAACACTGGAGGTAAAGGGTTATTCATTAAATACTGGAGGTAAGGTGGGGTTATTCATTAAACACTGGAGGTAAGGTGGGGTGATTCATTAAACACTGGAGGTAAGGTGGGGTTATTCATTAAATACTGGAGGTAAGGTGGGGTTATTCATTAAACACTGGAGGTAAAGGGTTATTCATTAAATACTGGAGGTAAGGTGGGGTTAATCATTAAACACTGGAGGTAAAGGGTTATTCATTAAATACTGGAGGTAAGGTGGGGTTATTCATTAAATACTGGAGGTAAGGTGGGGTTATTCATTAAACACTGGAGGTAAGGTGGGGTTATTCATTAAATACTGGAGGTAAGGTGGGGTTATTCATTAAATACTGGAGGTAAGGTGGGGTTATTCATTTAACACTGGAGGTAAAGGGTTATTCATTAAATACTGGAGGTAAGGTGGGGTTATTCATTAAATACTGGAGGTAAGGTGGGGTTATTCATTAAACACTGGAGGTAAGGTGGGGTTATTCATTAAACACTGGAGGTAAAGGGTTATTAATTAAATACTGGAGGTAAGGTGGGGTTATTCATTACATACTGGAGGTAAGGTGGGGTTAATCATTAAACACTGGAGGTAAAGGGTTATTAATTAAATACTGGAGGTAAGGTGGGGTTATTAATTAAATACTGGAGGTAAGGTGGGGTTATTCATTAAACACTGGAGGTAAGGTGGGGTTATTCATTAAACACTGGAGGTAAGGTGGGGTTAATTATTAAACACTGGAGGTAAGGTGGGGTTATTCATTAAACACTGGAGGTAAGGTGGGGTTATTCATTAAACACTGGAGGTAAAGGGTTATT
Organism: Salvelinus fontinalis; assembly: GCF_029448725.1. Lineage (NCBI taxonomy): Eukaryota > Metazoa > Chordata > Actinopteri > Salmoniformes > Salmonidae > Salvelinus > Salvelinus fontinalis. The sequence goes on from NC_074673.1 coordinate 1,879,555, forward strand.
AATTAAATACTGGAGGTAAAGGGTTATTAATTAAATACTGGAGGTAAGGTGGGGTTAATCATTAAACACTGGAGGTAAGGTGGGGTTATTCATTAAATACTGGAGGTAAGGTGGGGTTATTCATTAAACACTGGAGGTAAGGTGGGGTTATTCATTAAACACTGGAGGTAAAGGGTTATTAATTAAATACTGGAGGTAAGGTGGGGTTATTCATTAAATACTGGAGGTAAGGTGGGGTTATTCATTAAACACTGGAGGTAAAGGGTTATTCATTAAATACTGGAGGTAAGGTGGGGTTATTAACTGTCAATATCGGTTCTTTCCACCTGATGGATTTATGTAAATCTTAGCCAAATATGAATGGAATTGAGAATCATTGGATTGTTTCTTTCTTTCTTCAACACCTTGGACCAGACGTCGAGAATATATTTTAGATCTTAATGCAGTACAATTTAGCTTCGATACTCTACCATGCACAAGGATAGTCTGCTGTCCATTGTTTAAGTGAAGGCAACCCAGTAACACACCTTCATATGAGGTAGCCTAAGACCTCTAGCTTTATAGGGGAAGTGGAAAACAGTCATCTTTATAGGGGAAGTGGAAAACAGTCAGCTTTATAGGGGAAGTGTAAAACAGTCAGCTTTATAGGGGAAGTGAAAAACAGTCAGCTTTATAGGGGAAGTGGAAAACAGTCAGTTTTATAAGGGAAGTGGAAAACAGTCAGCTTTACAGGGGAAGTAGAAAACAGTCAGCTTTATAGGGGAAGTGGAAAACAGTCAGCTTTATAGGGAAGGTGGAAGACAGTCTGCTTTATAGGGGAGGTGGAAAACAGTCAGCTTTATAGGGGAAGTGTATAACAGTCAGCTTTGTAGAGGAAGTGGAAAACAGTCAGCTTTATAGGGGAAGTAGAAAACAGTCAGCTTTATAGAGGAAGTGTATAACAGTCAGCTTTATAGTGGAAGTAGAAAACAGTCAGCTTTATAGGGGAAGTAGAAAACAGTCAGCTTTATAGGGGAAGAAGAAAACAGTCAGCTTTATAGGGGAAGTGTAAAACAGTCAGCTGTATAGGGGAAGTAGAAAACAGTCAGCTTTGTAGAGGAAGTGGAAAACAGTCAGCTTTATAGGGGAAGTGGAAAACAGTCAGCTTTATAGGAGAAGTAGAAAACAGTCCGTTTTATAGGGGAAGTGGAAAACAGTCAGCTTTATAGGGAAGTGTAAAACAGTCAGCTTTATAGGGGAAGTAGAAAACAGTCAGCTTTATAGGGAAGTGTAAAACAGTCAGCTTTATAGGGGAAGTAGAAAACAGTCAGCTTTATAGGGGAAGTGTAAAACAGTCAGCTTTATAGGGAAGTGTAAAACAGTCAGCTTTATAGGGGAAGTAGAAAACTGTCAGCTTTATAGGGGAAGTGGAAACCAGTCAGCTTTATAGGGGAAGTAGAAAACAGTCAGCTTTATAGGGGAAGTAGAAAACAGTCAGCTTTACAGGGGAAGTGGAAAACAGTCAACTTTACAGGGGAAGTGGAAAACAGTCAGCTTTATAGGGGAAGTGGAAAACAGTCAGCTTTATAGAGGAAGTGGAAAACAGTCAGCTTTATAGGGAAAGTGGAAAACAGTCAACTTTACAGGGGAAGTGGAAAACAGTCAACTTTACAGGGGAAGTGGAAAACAGTCAGCTTCATAGGGGAAGTGGAAAACAGTCAGCTTTATAGGGGAAGTGGAAAACAGTCAGTTTTATAAGGGAAGTGGAAAACAGTCAGCTTTACAGGGGAAGTAGAAAACAGTCAGCTTTATAGGGGAAGTGGAAAACAGTCAGCTTTATAGGGGAAGTGGAAAACAGTCAGCTTTATAGGGGAAGTGGAAAACAGTCTGCTTTATAGGGGAGGTGGAAAACAGTCAGCTTTATAGGGGAAGTGTAAAACAGTCAGCTTTATAGGGGAAGTGAAAAACAGTCAGCTTTATAGGGGAAGTGGAAAACAGTCAGTTTTATAAGGGAAGTGGAAAACAGTCAGCTTTACAGGGGAAGTGGAAAACAGTCAGCTTTATAGGGGAAGTGGAAAACAGTCAGCTTGATAGGGGAAGTGGAAAACAGTCTGCTTTATAGGGGAGGTGGAAAACAGTCAGCTTTATAGGGGAAGTGTATAACAGTCAGCTTTGTAGAGGAAGTGGAAAACAGTCAGCTTTATAGGGGAAGTAGAAAACAGTCAGCTTTATAGAGGAAGTGTATAACAGTCAGCTTTATAGTGGAAGTAGAAAACAGTCAGCTTTATAGGGGAAGTAGAAAACAGTCAGCTTTATAGGGGAAGAGGAAAACAGTCAGCTTTATAGGGGAAGTGTAAAACAGTCAGCTGTATAGGGGAAGTAGAAAACAGTCAGCTTTGTAGAGGAAGTGGAAAACAGTCAGCTTTATAGGGGAAGTGGAAAACAGTCAGCTTTATAGGAGAAGCAGAAAACAGTCCGTTTTATAGGGGAAGTGGAAAACAGTCAGCTTTATAGGGGAAGTAGAAAACAGTCAGCTTCATAGGGGAAGTAGAAAACAGTCAGCTTTATAGGGAAGTGTAAAACAGTCAGCTTTATAGGGGAAGTAGAAAACAGTCAACTTTATAGGGGAAGTGTAAAACAGTCAGCTTTATAGGGAAGTGTAAAACAGTCAGCTTTATAGGGGAAGTAGAAAACTGTCAGCTTTATAGGGGAAGTGGAAACCAGTCAGCTTTATAGGGGAAGTAGAAAACAGTCAGCTTTATAGGGGAAGTAGAACACAGTCAGCTTTATAGGGGAAGTGTAAAACAGTCAGCTTTACAGGGGAAGTGGAAAACAGTCAGCTTTACAGGGGAAGTGGAAAACAGTCAACTTTACAGGGGAAGTGGAAAACAGTCAGCTTTATAGGGGAAGTGGAAAACAGTCAGCTTTATAGAGGAAGTGGAAAACAGTCAGCTTTATAGGGAAAGTGGAAAACAGTCAACTTTACAGGGGAAGTGGAAAACAGTCAGCTTCATAGGGGAAGTGGAAAACAGTCAGCTTTATAGGGGAAGTGGAAAACAGTCAGCTTTAGAGGGGAAGTGGAAAACAGTCAACTTTACAGGGGAAGTGGAAAACAGTCAGCTTTATAGGGGAAGTAGAAAACAGTCAGCTTTATAGGGGAGGTAGAAAACAGTCAGCTTTATAGGGGAAGTGGAAAACAGTCAGCTTTATAGGGGAAGTGGAAAACAGTCAGCTTTACAGGGGAAGTGGACAACAGTCAACTTTACAGGGGAAGTGGAAAACAGTCAGCTTTACAGGGGAAGTGGAAAACATTCAACTTTACAGGGGAAGTGGAAAACAGTCAAATTTACAGGGGAAGTAGAAGACAGTCAACTTTACAGGGGAAGTAGAAGACAGTCAACTTTACAGGGGAAGTAGAAAACAGTCAGCTTTATAGGGGAAGTAGAAAACAGTCAGCTTTATAGGGGAAGTAGAAAACAGTCAGCTTTATAGAGGAAGTGTATAACAGTCAGCTTTATAGGGGAAGTAGAAAACAGTCAGCTTTATAGGGGGAGTAGAAAACAGTCAGCTTTATAGGGGAAGTGTAAAACAGTCAGCTTTATAGGGGAAGTAGAAAACAGTCAGCTGTATAGGGGAAGTAGAACACAGTCAGCTTTGTAGAGGAAGTGGAAAACAGTCAGCTTTATAGGGGAAGTGGAAAACAGTCAGCTTTATAGGAGAAGTAGAAAACAGTCAGCTTTATAGGGGAAGTGGAAAACAGTCAGCTTTATAGGGAAGTGTAAAACAGTCAGCTTTATAGGGGAAGTAGAAAACAGTCAGCTTTATAGGGGTAGTAGAAAACAGTCAGCTTTATAGGGAAGTGTAAAACAGTCAGCTTTATAGGGGAAGTAGAAAACTGTCAGCTTTATAGGGGAAGTGGAAAACAGTCAGCTTTATAGGGGAAGTGGAAAACAGTCAGCTTTATAGGGGAAGTAGTAAACAGTCAGCTTTATAGGGGAAGTAGAAAACAGTCAGCTTTATAGGGGAAGTAGAAAACAGTCAGCTTTATAGGGGAAGTGGAAAACAGTCAGCTTTACAGGGGAAGTGGGAAACAGTCAGCTTTACAGGGGAAGTGGAAAACAGTCAACTTTACAGGGGAAGTGGAAAACAGTCAGCTTTAGAGGGGAAGTGGAAAACAGTCAGCTTTATAGAGGAAGTGGAAAACAGTCAGCTTTATAGGGGAAGTGGAAAACAGTCAACTTTACAGGGGAAGAGGAAACAGTCAACTTTACAGGGGAAGTGAAAAACAGTCAGCTTTATAGGGGAAGTAGAAAACAGTCAGCTTTATAGGGGAAGTGGAAAACAGTTAGCTTTACAGGGGAAGTGGAAAACAGTCAGCTTTATAGGGGAAGTGGAAAACAGTCAACTTTACAGGCGAAGTAGAAAACAGTCAACTTTACAGGGGAAGTGGAAAACAGTCAGCTTTATAGGGGAAGTGGAAAACAGTCAGCTTTATAGGGGAAGTGGAAAACAGTCAACTTTACAGGGGAAGTGGAAAACAGTCAGCTTTACAGGGGAAGTGGAAAACAGTCAACTTTACAGGGGAAGTGGAAAACAGTCAACTTTACAGGGGAAGTAGAAGACAGTCAACTTTACAGGGGAAGTAGAAAACAGTCAACTTTACAGGCGAAGTGGAAAACAGTCAACTTTACAGGGGAAGTGGAAAACAGTTAGCTTTATAGGGGAAGTGGAAAACAGTCAGCCCTATAGGGGAAGTGGAAAACAGTCAGCTTTATAGGAGAATTAGAAAACAGTCCGTTTTATAGGGGAAGTGGAAAACAGTCAGCTTTATAGGGAAGTGTAAAACAGTCAGCTTTATAGGGGAAGTAGAAAAAAGTCAGCTTTATAGGGGAAGTGGAAAACAGTCAGCAGTACAGGGAAGTGTAAAACAGTCAGCTTTATAGGGGGAGTGGAAAACAGTCAACTTTACAGGGGAAGTGGATAACAGTCAACTTTACAGGGGAAGTGGAAAACAGTCAACTTTACAGGGGAAGTGGAAAACAGTCAAATTTATAGGGGAAGTGGAAAACAGTCATTCCAAATAAAGTTGGAGAGCAGGCCATTTATTTTATTAAAGAAGTTGGATGGAATTGAAACTGGCAGGGACTCGAATAAATACACCAACCTTGGTAATAGGGTCCTGTAGCTTCCTGGCTCTGTCACGCCCTGACCATAGTTTGCTTTGTATGTTTCTATGTTTTGTTTGGTCAGGGTGTGATCTGAGTGGGCATTTTATGTTGTATGTCTAGTTTGTCTATTTCTATGTGTTTGGCCTGATATGGTTCTCAATCAGAGGCAGGTGTTTGTCGTTGTCTCTGACTGGGAACCATATTTAGGTAGCCTGTTTTGTATTGTGGGTTGTGGGTGATTGTTCCTGTTTCTGTGTCTTTGTGTATGTCACCATACGGGACTGTTGCGTTTTCGTTCGTTTGTCCGTTTATTGTTTTGTTCTTTGTTTTCAAGTTTTCTAATTAAAATGGATAATCATCACGCTGCATTTTGGTCCTCCGATGCTTCTTACTACTCCTCCTCTCTTTCGTCCGACAAAGAACGTGACAGGCTCCTAGTGGTGCTGCTCTGCTTGACCCCAGACATCTGCGCTTCTGGGTCCTGTAGCTTCCTGGCTCCTGGTGGTGCTGCTCTGCTTGACCCCAGACATCTGCGCTTCTGGGTCCTGTAGCTTCCTGGCTCCTGGTGGTGCTGCTCTGCTTGACCCCAGATATCTGCGCTTCTGGGTCCTGTAGCTTCCTGGCTCCTGGTGGTGCTGCTCTGCTTGACCCCAGATATCTGCACTTCTGGGTCCTGTAGCTTCCTGGCTCCTGGTGGTGCTGCTCTGCTTGACCCCAGATATCTGCGCTTCTGGGTCCTGTAGCTTCCTGGCTCCTGGTGGTGCTGCTCTGCTTGACCCCAGACATCTACGCTTCTGGGTCCTGTAGCTTGCTGGTGGTGCTGCTCTGCTTGACCCCAGCACCTGTGCTGCAGTATCATTTGTTATAGTTTGTTTGATACGTTTGGAGTTTTGAATACATTTTGATTTGTTTTTGTGAGATGTCAATGCCAAGAAAGACTTGCACATTTTGCAAGACTTTTTGACAGGTTGAAGCCTGTTTGACAGAGCCCCTAAGCTGTTAGCCATCAAGTTAACGAAGTTAGTCCCAGATAAGTTTTCCAATGGAGCCCTATTTGTCTGGAGAAGTTAATGAACGGTTCCAGTGCTGTAGGAGCTGTATCTACTACGCTTTGTTTCATGACAAACTGGATCACTCAGAGTTCCAATGTGGCAGGATCTGTATCTACTACACTTTGTTTCATGCGACAATTGTTTTCTTTCCGAGGATTATAGGCTTGAGGTGCCTTCCTTGATCACGCAGGTTACCAGCCTACGTAAGAAACTGAGGAAAACGCTCAGTGGAATGTTTACCTTTTCTATGCCGGTGACTGGACGGTGCTTGTTGGATGCTATTCAGCCTTTTCGTTTGTTGTTTTCCGACTGGCCGGTGTTGCCTGGAGCTCCCCCATTTGATAGTGGAGTCGAAGGAGGATAGACACACACATATCCACTATGATGCTATTAGCCACGAGGACACATTGGGCCCCGGGGACAATTGCAGGCAGCTCACCTGAAGTAGCGCGCACGCACGCACGCACGCACACACACTCTGGGTGGCAGCAGGAGGGTTAATGTACATTTATATTGATCTATAGAGCATGTGAAGCGACATGTTCCAGGATCTGTTTTAACAAAAACCTGTCAAACGACGTATTCTAGGATATGATATAACAACAACCTGTCAAACGACGTATTCCAGGATATGTTATAACAACAACCTGTCAAACGACATATTCTAGGATATGATATAACAACAACCTGTCAAACGACATATTCTAGGATATGATATAACAACAACCTGTCAAACGACATATTCTAGGATATGATATAACAACAACCTGTCAAACGACATATTCTAGGATATGATATAACAACAACCTGTCAAACGACATATTCTAGGATATGATATAACAACAACCTGTCAAACGACGTATTCCAGGATCTAATATAACAACAACCTGTCAAACGACGTATTCCAGGATCTAATATAACAACAACCTCATTATATGTATACGTTCCACATTGTATCCTATTCCCTATGCAGTGCACTCATTCTGTATGTTCAACACTCTAACACACCAACCAAGACAATGCATAGAACAGCCGTATGACCCCGGGTCAAAAGGAACAGCCATGTGACCCCCGGGTCAAAAGGAACAGCCGTATGACCCCGGGTCAAAAGGAACAGCCGTATGACCCCTGGTCAAAAGGAACAGCCGTGTGACCCCAGGTCAAAAGGAACAGCCGTGTGACCCCAGGTCAAAAGGAACAGCCGTATGATCCCTGGTCAAAAGGAACAGCCGTGTGACCCCGGGTCAAAAGGAACAGCCGTATGACCCCCGGGTCAAAAGGAACAGCCGTATGACCCCGGGTCAAAAGGAACAGCCGTATGACCCCGGGTCAAAAGGAACAGCCGTATGACCCCTGGTCAAAAGGAACAGCCGTGTGACCCCGGGTCAAAAGGAACAGCCGTATGACCCCGGGTCAAAAGGAACAGCCGTGTGACCCTGGGTCAAAAGGAACAGCCGCGTGACCCCGGGTCAAAAGGAACAGCCGTATGACCCCCGGGTCAAAAGGAACAGCCGTATGACCCCGGGTCAAAAGGAACAGCCGTATGACCCCGGGTCAAAAGGAACAGCCGTATGACCCCGGGTCAAAAGGAACAGCCGTATGACCCCGGGTCAAAAGGAACAGCCGTGTGACCCCGGGTCAAAAGGAACAGCCGTGTGACCCCGGGTCAAAAGGAACAGCCGTGTGACCCCGGGTCAAAAGGAACAGCCGTGTGACCCCGGGTCAAAAGGAACAGGGGGACGTTTGGAACTCCTGCTATGAATACTAAACAGTGAAGAGGGGATTGCTGGGTAGTGTTTCCTCTGGTCTGTGTAGACATCGCCGTGGGTGTTGTGTTAGAGTACTGAACCCCCTCTACTTTCACACACACACACACACACACACACACACACACACACACACACACACACACACACACACACACACACACACACACACACACACACACACACACACACACACACACACACACACACACACACACACACACACACACACACACAAATAGTAATTTCCGCTCTGTGTTGGAGAAGGGAGACCCCTTGCTGCGCTGGAGACATACACACACCCCGCTGCCCCCCCTCCCCCCTTCTGCCCCTCTGCCCCCCACCGTTTTAACAAATTAATTTATTCAAAAATTAAGGAGAAGCAAGGGAGAGAGAGGGAGATATTACTTTTTTCCCCTACATTTCAATAGATTGCAAATGCAGCTAGCTAGTTTAGCCTACTCAAACACAGGGACGCTATGTTGGGTATGGCTATCCAACACTGGAACTCTTCCAAATCAAGGTAAGCTTTTGGTTTTATTAATTTATTGGCACCGGGGCCCGCCTGTGTAACTAATAAACGGCTTACTGACTTTACACTGTAACGTTACTGCATGATTGTAGCGGGTTTACAAACGCGTTAGTTCTATTAGCTATGTTGGCGTTATTTTAGCTAATGTGGGGGAAGCTCCAATCAAAAGGAAGAGAGACTGCAGATTCCTCAAAACAACTACTTTTTATTATAATAATCTGTAATGACAAGTGACAACGCCAGTTTTGTTACTCCTTTCTGCTGATGGAATTTGTCGCTGCTGCTCAAGCTATTCTCGGTTCTCTTCGTAACTCCACACAGCTGTGCCCTTGAAAGAGACGAAAGAACAGGATGGATCAAAAACAGTGGTCACTCTTAGAGGCTCGTTGTCGTTGGCCGTGTGACTAAGTTGAACAGAGGCAGAGTGGAAAAATACCTCTTCTTACGAGACCTTCAGACAGTGGAAATGTACAGGTTTAAGTGCGTTACAGAGTGTGTTATTTTCCACCATACCTCTCAATTATTATTTCCATCTCTCCATTGTACACTTATATATTAATTATGAATGAACTGAATCCCAAGGAGGAGTCTACAGCTGAAGTTGGAAGTTTACATACACTTAGGTTGGAGTCATTAAACTTGTTTTAAAACCACTCCATGAATTTCTTGTGAACAAACTATAGTTTTGGCAAGTCGGTAAGGACATCTACTTTGTGCATGACACAATACATTTTCTCAGCTATTTTTACAGACAGATTATTTCACTTATAATTCACTGTATCACAATTCCAGTGGGTCAGAAGTTTACATTCACTAAGTTGACTGTGACTTTAAATACCGGAAAATATGTCATGGCTTTAGAAGCTTCTGATAGGCTAATTGACATCATTTGAGTCAATTGGAGGTGTACCTGTGGATGTATTTCAAGGCCTACCTTCAAACTCAGTGCCTTTTTGCCTGACGTCATGAGAAAATCAAAAGAAATCAGCCAAGACCTCAGAAAAAATTGTAGACCTCCACAAGTCTGGTTCATCCTTGGGAGCAATTTCCAAACGCCTGAAGGTACCACGTTCATCTGTACAAACAATAGTACGCAAGTATAAACACCATGGGACCACGCAGCCGTCATACCGCTCAGGAAGGAGACTTGTTCTGTCTCCTAGAGATGAACGTACTTTGGTAGGAAAAGTGCAAATCAATCCCAGAACAGCACAGGACCTTGTGAAGATGCTGGAGGAAACTGGTACAAAAGTATCTATATCCACAGTAAAACTAGTCCTATATCAACATAACCTGAAAGGCCGCTCAGCAAGAAAGAAGCCACCCCTCCAAAACCACCATATAAAAGTCTTGACTACGGTTTGCAACTGCACATGGGGACAAAGATCGTACTTTTTGAAGAAATGTCCTTTGGTCTGATGAAGCAAAAATATAACTGTTTGGCCATAATGACCATCGTTATGTTTGGAGGAAAAAGGGGGAGGCTTGCAAGCCGAAGAACACCATCCCAACCGTGAAGCACGGGGGTGGCAGCATCATGTTGTGGGGGTGCTTTGCTGCAGGAGGGACTGGTGCACTTCACAAAATAGATGGCATCATGAGGGAGGACAATTATGTGGATATATTGAAGCAACATCTCAAGACATCAGTCAGGAAGTTAAAGCTTGGTCGCAAATGGGTCTTCCAAATGGACAATGACCCCAAACATACTTCCAAATTTGTGGCAAAATAGAGTAAGGACAACAAAGTCAAGGTATTGGAGTGGCCATCACAAAGCCCTGACCTCAATCCTATAAAACGTTTGTGGGCAGAACTGAAAAGCGTGTGTGAACAAGGAGGCCTACAAACCTGACTCAGTTACACCAGCTCTGTCGGGAGGAATGGGCCATAATTCACCCAACTTATTGTGGGAAGCTTGTGGAAGGCTACCTGAAACGTTTGACCTAAGTTAAACAATTTAAAGGCAATGCTACAAAATACTAATTGAGTGTATGGTAACTTCTGACCCACTGGGAATGTGATGAAAGAAATAAAAGCTGAAATAAATCATTATCTCTACTAATATTCTGACATTTCACATTCTTAAAATAAAGTGGTGATCCTAACTGACCTAAGACAGGGAATACTTTACTCGGATTAAATGACAGGAATTGTGAAAAACTGAGTTTAAATGTATTTGGCTAAGGTGTATGTAAACTTCTGACTTCAACTGTAGGCCTACAAGAAATGTAGCTAGACCAACTGAACATGTAAACGATAAATCCTGAAAAACCTAGTTAATAAATGGATGCAGTCGCCTTGTGTCTACCGGTGTCTGTTCTGGATGTTACAAGTCATTATACCAACCTGCTCTTAATCATCCACTCCAGGTGGGTCAAGATGAGTGCGCCCCACATGTGGTTGTGAAATTAGTGCTGGACGTGTCCTTGGTCCCTGTAGGATTCTTAAGGTATATTAGTGCTGGACGTGTCCTTGGTCCCTGTAGGATTCTTAAGGTATATTAGTGCTGGACGTGTCCTTGGTCCCTGTAGGATTCTTAAGGTATATTAGTGCTGGACGTGTCCTTGGTCCCTGTAGGATTCTTAAGGTATATTAGTGCTGGACGTGTCCTTGGTCCCTGTAGGATTCTTAAGGTATATTAGTGCTGGACGTGTCCTTGGTCCCTGTAGGATTCTTAAGGTATATTAGTGCTGGACGTGTCCTTGGTCCCTGTAGGATTCTTAAGGTATATTAGTGCTGGACGTGTCCTTGGTCCCTGTAGGATTCTTAAGGTATATTAGTGCTGGACGTGTCCTTGGTCCCTGTAGGATTCTTAAGGTATATTAGTGCTGGACGTGTCCTTGGTCCCTGTAGGATTCTTAAGGTATATTAGTGCTGGACGTGTCCTTGGTCCCTGTAGGATTCTTAAGGTATATTAGTGCTGGACGTGTCCTTGGTCCCTGTAGGATTCTTAAGGTATATTAGTGCTGGACGTGTCCTTGGTCCCTGTAGGATTCTTAAGGTATATTAGTGCTGGACGTGTCCTTGGTCCCTGTAGGATTCTTAAGGTATATTAGTGCTGGACGTGTCCTTGGTCCCTGTAGGATTCTTAAGGTATATTAGTGCTGGACGTGTCCTTGGTCCCTGTAGGATTCTTAAGGTATATTAGTGCTGGACGTGTCCTTGGTCCCTGTAGGATTCTTAAGGTATATTAGTGCTGGACGTGTCCTTGGTCCCTGTAGGATTCTTAAGGTATATTAGTGCTGGACGTGTCCTTGGTCCCTGTAGGATTCTTAAGGTATATTAGTGCTGGACGTGTCCTTGGTCCCTGTAGGATTCTTAAGGTATATTAGTGCTGGACGTGTCCTTGGTCCCTGTAGGATTCTTAAGGTATATTAGTGCTGGACGTGTCCTTGGTCCCTGTAGGATTCTTAAGGTATATTAGTGCTGGACGTGTCCTTGGTCCCTGTAGGATTCTTAAGGTATATTAGTGCTGGACGTGTCCTTGGTCCCTGTAGGATTCTTAAGGTATATTAGTGCTGGACGTGTCCTTGGTCCCTGTAGGATTCTTAAGGTATATTAGTGCTGGACGTGTCCTTGGTCCCTGTAGGATTCTTAAGGTATATTAGTGCTGGACGTGTCCTTGGTCCCTGTAGGATTCTTAAGGTATATTAGTGCTGGACGTGTCCTTGGTCCCTGTAGGATTCTTAAGGTATATTAGTGCTGGACGTGTCCTTGGTCCCTGTAGGATTCTTAAGGTATATTAGTGCTGGACGTGTCCTTGGTCCCTGTAGGATTCTTAAGGTATATTAGTGCTGGACGTGTCCTTGGTCCCTGTAGGATTCTTAAGGTATATTAGTGCTGGACGTGTCCTTGGTCCCTGTAGGATTCTTAAGGTATATTAGTGCTGGACGTGTCCTTGGTCCCTGTAGGATTCTTAAGGTATATTAGTGCTGGACGTGTCCTTGGTCCCTGTAGGATTCTTAAGGTATATTAGTGCTGGACGTGTCCTCGGTCCCTGTAGGATTCTTAAGGTATATTAGTGCTGGACGTGTCCTCGGTCCCTGTAGGATTCTTAAGGTATATTAGTGCTGGACGTGTCCTCGGTCCCTGTAGGATTCTTAAGGTATATTAGTGCTGGACGTGTCCTTGGTCCCTGTAGGATTCTTAAGGTATATTAGTGCTGGACGTGTCCTTGGTCCCTGTAGGATTCTTAAGGTATATTAGTGCTGGACGTGTCCTTGGTCCCTGTAGGATTCTTAAGGTATATTAGTGCTGGACGTGTCCTCGGTCCCTGTAGGATTCTTAAGGTATATTAGTGCTGGACGTGTCCTTGGTCCCTGTAGGATTCTTAAGGTATATTAGTGCTGGACGTGTCCTCGGTCCCTGTAGGATTCTTAAGGTATATTAGTGCTGGACGTGTCCTCGGTCCCTGTAGGATTCTTAAGGTATATTAGTGCTGGACGTGTCCTTGGTCCCTGTAGGATTCTTAAGGTATATTAGTGCTGGACGTGTCCTCGGTCCCTGTAGGATTCTTAAGGTATATTAGTGCTGGACGTGTCCTTGGTCCCTGTAGGATTCTTAAGGTATATTAGTGCTGGACGTGTCCTTGGTCCCTGTAGGATTCTTAAGGTATATTAGTGCTGGACGTGTCCTTGGTCCCTGTAGGATTCTTAAGGTATATTAGTGCTGGACGTGTCCTTGGTCCCTGTAGGATTCTTAAGGTATATTAGTGCTGGACGTGTCCTTGGTCCCTGTAGGATTCTTAAGGTATATTAGTGCTGGACGTGTCCTTGGTCCCTGTAGGATTCTTAAGGTATATTAGTGCTGGACGTGTCCTTGGTCCCTGTAGGATTCTTAAGGTATATTAGTGCTGGACGTGTCCTCGGTCCCTGTAGGATTCTTAAGGTATATTAGTGCTGGACGTGTCCTCGGTCCCTGTAGGATTCTTAAGGTATATTAGTGCTGGACGTGTCCTTGGTCCCTGTAGGATTCTTAAGGTATATTAGTGCTGGACGTGTCCTTGGTCCCTGTAGGATTCTTAAGGTATATTAGTGCTGGACGTGTCCTTGGTCCCTGTAGGATTCTTAAGGTATATTAGTGCTGGACGTGTCCTTGGTCCCTGTAGGATTCTTAAGGTATATTAGTGCTGGACGTGTCCTTGGTCCCTGTAGGATTCTTAAGGTATATTAGTGCTGGACGTGTCCTCGGTCCCTGTAGGATTCTTAAGGTATATTAGTGCTGGACGTGTCCTTGGTCCCTGTAGGATTCTTAAGGTATATTAGTGCTGGACGTGTCCTCGGTCCCTGTAGGATTCTTAAGGTATATTAGTGCTGGACGTGTCCTTGGTCCCTGTAGGATTCTTAAGGTATATTAGTGCTGGACGTGTCCTTGGTCCCTGTAGGATTCTTAAGGTATATTAGTGCTGGACGTGTCCTTGGTCCCTGTAGGATTCTTAAGGTATATTAGTGCTGGACGTGTCCTTGGTCCCTGTAGGATTCTTAAGGTATATTAGTGCTGGACGTGTCCTTGGTCCCTGTAGGATTCTTAAGGTATATTAGTGCTGGACGTGTCCTCGGTCCCTGTAGGATTCTTAAGGTATATTAGTGCTGGACGTGTCCTTGGTCCCTGTAGGATTCTTAAGGTATATTAGTGCTGGACGTGTCCTCGGTCCCTGTAGGATTCTTAAGGTATATTAGTGCTGGACGTGTCCTCGGTCCCTGTAGGATTCTTAAGGTATATTAGTGCTGGACGTGTCCTCGGTCCCTGTAGGATTCTTAAGGTATATTAGTGCTGGACGTGTCCTTGGTCCCTGTAGGATTCTTAAGGTATATTAGTGCTGGACGTGTCCTCGGTCCCTGTAGGATTCTTAAGGTATATTAGTGCTGGACGTGTCCTTGGTCCCTGTAGGATTCTTAAGGTATATTAGTGCTGGACGTGTCCTTGGTCCCTGTAGGATTCTTAAGGTATATTAGTGCTGGACGTGTCCTTGGTCCCTGTAGGATTCTTAAGGTATATTAGTGCTGGACGTGTCCTTGGTCCCTGTAGGATTCTTAAGGTATATTAGTGCTGGACGTGTCCTTGGTCCCTGTAGGATTCTTAAGGTATATTAGTGCTGGACGTGTCCTTGGTCCCTGTAGGATTCTTAAGGTATATTAGTGCTGGACGTGTCCTTGGTCCCTGTAGGATTCTTAAGGTATATTAGTGCTGGACGTGTCCTCGGTCCCTGTAGGATTCTTAAGGTATATTAGTGCTGGACGTGTCCTTGGTCCCTGTAGGATTCTTAAGGTATATTAGTGCTGGACGTGTCCTTGGTCCCTGTAGGATTCTTAAGGTATATTAGTGCTGGACGTGTCCTTGGTCCCTGTAGGATTCTTAAGGTATATTAGTGCTGGACGTGTCCTTGGTCCCTGTAGGATTCTTAAGGTATATTAGTGCTGGACGTGTCCTTGGTCCCTGTAGGATTCTTAAGGTATATTAGTGCTGGACGTGTCCTTGGTCCCTGTAGGATTCTTAAGGTATATTAGTGCTGGACGTGTCCTCGGTCCCTGTAGGATTCTTAAGGTATATTAGTGCTGGACGTGTCCTTGGTCCCTGTAGGATTCTTAAGGTATATTAGTGCTGGACGTGTCCTCGGTCCCTGTAGGATTCTTAAGGTATATTAGTGCTGGACGTGTCCTTGGTCCCTGTAGGATTCTTAAGGTATATTAGTGCTGGACGTGTCCTTGGTCCCTGTAGGATTCTTAAGGTATATTAGTGCTGGACGTGTCCTTGGTCCCTGTAGGATTCTTAAGGTATATTAGTGCTGGACGTGTCCTTGGTCCCTGTAGGATTCTTAAGGTATATTAGTGCTGGACGTGTCCTTGGTCCCTGTAGGATTCTTAAGGTATATTAGTGCTGGACGTGTCCTCGGTCCCTGTAGGATTCTTAAGGTATATTAGTGCTGGACGTGTCCTTGGTCCCTGTAGGATTCTTAAGGTATATTAGTGCTGGACGTGTCCTCGGTCCCTGTAGGATTCTTAAGGTATATTAGTGCTGGACGTGTCCTCGGTCCCTGTAGGATTCTTAAGGTATATTAGTGCTGGACGTGTCCTTGGGAGAGAGAGAGGGGGGGGGGGGGGGGGGGGGGAGAGGGAGAGAGATAGGGAGAGAGAGAGAGATAAAAAGAGAGAGATAAAAAGAGAGAGATAAAAAGAGAGAGAGGGGGGGGGGAGCCGGAATGAAAATAAATGTGTATTTTTCACACATTAACCAGTGCAAAAGAAGTGGTGGAAACCTCAATAATGCAGAACGATACAAGAAATGGAGAGATACACAGAGAAGGAGAGATACACAGAGAAGGAGAGATACACAGAGAAGGAGAGATACACAGAGAAGGAGAGATACACAGAGAAGGAGAGATACGCAGAGAAGGAGAGATACGCAGAGAAGGAGAGATACAGAGATACACAGAGAAGGAGAGATACACAGAGAAGGAGAGATACACAGAGAAGGAGAGATACACAGAGAAGGAGAGATACACAGAGAAGGAGAGATACACAGAGAAGGAGAGATACACAGAGAAGGAGAGATACAGAGAGAAGGAGAGATACACAGAGAAGGAGAGATACACAGAGAAGGAGAGATACAC
This sequence comes from Salvelinus fontinalis, assembly GCF_029448725.1. Lineage (NCBI taxonomy): Eukaryota > Metazoa > Chordata > Actinopteri > Salmoniformes > Salmonidae > Salvelinus > Salvelinus fontinalis. The sequence goes on from NC_074673.1 coordinate 1,895,661, forward strand.
AGAGAAGGAGAGATACACAGAGAAGGAGAGATACACAGAGAAGGAGAGATACACAGAGAAGGAGAGATACAGAGAGAAGGAGAGATACAGAGAGAAGGAGAGATACACAGAGAAGGAGAGATACACAGAGAAGGAGAGATACACAGAGAAGAGATACACAGAGAAGGAGAGATACAGGATAAAACAGGAGCAACAAAACAATAGTCAGAGATGTTGGTGAATAGCGTAGTAGTAGTATATATATATATATATATATCCATAGCATAGTAGCTCGTCTCTGTGCGTCCATACCGTAGAAGTCAGTGTGCATTAATTACTGTCAGGAATCATCAACTAGATTCACCCTCTGGCCGTTTCTTTTCCTGAGCGGATTGTCGGGGGGCCAGAACATAATTAAACAAGAAGCCCAAACAGATATAAAATCACTTGCAGCTGATTTCTTGGTGTTTTTACAGTCTCTTATGTCCCCCCAAAATATATATGCCTATTTTTTGCTCTGAAAAGTGAAACCACCCACGGGCCGCCAGTTGAGGAACCCTGCCGTACAGATTAACATGATAATGGCTTGTGTTAATGGATGCCAGGAAGAGGGGGTGACAACACTCTGAAACAGACATGCTCCAGGCAGTGGGTCCGTACGCATGCACACACACACATACACGCACACGCACGCACGCACACACATACACACACACACGCACACACATACACACACACACGCACACACACACGCACGCACACACACACACACACACACACACGCACACACGCACGCACGCACGCACGCACGCACGCACGCACGCACACACACACACACACACAGGATTGGGGAATAACCTCATGCCCAGCTCTTCTTCCTGAAGGAATCTCTTCTATAGTCTCAGGGGAAACTCTATTAATTGTGAGCCAAAATGGCTACCCATCATTATGACTACTAATACTACTAGTGACCAGAGGATTGGGGAGAAAAAGGGGGTAAGAAACAAAGCTGTGACTCAGAGTTGTTGTTTCAGTGTCAGCAGGCTGTTTGTCTCAGCTCTTACAGGGAGGGGTGTCCTCTGGTCATTCAATATTTATAGTCCATCTGGTCAGGGTAACGTTATGTATTTATAGTCCATCTGGTCAGGGTAACGTTATGTATTTATAGTCCATCTGGTCAGGGTAACGTTGTGTATTTATAGTCCATCTGGTCAGGGTAACGTTATGTATTTATAGTCCATCTGGTCAGGGTAACGTTATGTATTTATAGTCCATCTGGTCAGGGTAACGTTATGTATTTATAGTCCATCTGGTCAGGGTAACGTTATGTATTTATAGTCCATCTGGTCAGGGTAACGTTATGTATTTATAGTCCATCTGGTCAGGGTAACGTTATGTATTTATAGTCCATCTGGTCAGGGTAACGTTATGTATTTATAGTCCATCTGGTCAGGGTAAACTAATTGGTAACGTTATGTATTTATAGTCCATCTGGTCAGGGTAACGTTATGTATTTATAGTCCATCTGGTCAGGGTAACGTTATGTATTTATAGTCCATCTGGTCAGGGTAACGTTATGTATTTATAGTCCATCTGGTCAGGGTAACGTTATGTATTTATAGTCCATCTGGTCAGGGTAACGTTATGTATTTATAGTCCATCTGGTCAGGGTAACGTTATGTATTTATAGTCCATCTGGTCAGGGTAACGTTATGTATTTATAGTCCATCTGGTCAGGGTAACGTTATGTATTTATAGTCCATCTGGTCAGGGTAACGTTATGTATTTATAGTCCATCTGGTCAGGGTAACGTTATGTATTTATAGTCCATCTGGTCAGGGTAACGTTATGTATTTATAGTCCATCTGGTCAGGGTAACGTTATGTATTTATAGTCCATCTGGTCAGGGTAACGTTATGTATTTATAGTCCATCTGGTCAGGGTAACGTTATGTATTTATAGTCCATCTGGTCAGGGTAACGTTATGTATTTATAGTCCATCTGGTCAGGGTAACGTTATGTATTTATAGTCCATCTGGTCAGGGTAACGTTATGTATTTATAGTCCATCTGGTCAGGGTAACGTTATGTATTTATAGTCCATCTGGTCAGGGTAACGTTATGTATTTATAGACCATCTGGTCAGGGTAACGTTATGTATTTATAGTCCATCTGGTCAGGGTAACGTTATGTATTTATAGTCCATCTGGTCAGGGTAACGTTATGTATTTATAGTCCATCTGGTCAGGGTAACGTTATGTATTTATAGTCCATCTGGTCAGGGTAACGTTATGTATTTATAGTCCATCTGGTCAGGGTAACGTTATGTATTTATAGTCCATCTGGTCAGGGTAACGTTATGTATTTATAGTCCATCTGGTCAGGGTAACGTTATGTATTTATAGTCCATCTGGTCAGGGTAACGTTATGTATTTATAGTCCATCTGGTCAGGGTAACGTTATGTATTTATAGTCCATCTGGTCAGGGTAACGTTATGTATTTATAGTCCATCTGGTCAGGGTAACGTTATGTATTTATAGTCCATCTGGTCAGGGTAAACTAATTGGTAACGTTGTGTATTTATACCAGGTGTACCAGGTGTAATACCAGTATTTTCTTTGAGGTGTAGTCATGTAATACCAGGTGTAATACCAGTATTTTCTTTGAGGTGTAGTCATGTAATACCAGGTGTAATACCAGTATTGTCTTTGAGGTGTAGTCATGTAATACCAGGTGTAATACCAGTATTGTCTTTGAGGTGTAGTCATGTAATACCAGGTGTAATACCAGTATTTTCTTTGAGGTGTAGTCATGTAATACCAGGTGTAATACCAGTATTTTCTTTGAGGTGTAGTCATATAATACCAGGTGTAATACCAGTATTTTCTTTGAGGTGTAGTCTTGTAATACCAGGTGTAATACCAGTATTTTCTTTGAGGTGTAGTCATGTAATACCAGGTGTAATACCAGTATTTTCTTTGAGGTGTAGTCATATAATACCAGGTGTAATACCAGTATTTTCTTTGAGGTGTAGTCATGTAATACCAGGTGTAATACCAGTATTTTCTTTGAGGTGTAGTCATGTAAAATTACTCCTTTCCTCCGTGTCCCAAATGGCACCAGCTATTCCCTTGGTAGTGTACTATGGGGTATGAGTTATGAGGTAGTGCACTATATAGGGAATAGGGTTCCATAGGGTTCTGGTCTAAAGGAGTGTACTATATATAGGGAATAGGGTTCACATGGCCCTGGTCAAAAGTAGTGCACTATATAGGGAATAGGGTGCCATTTGGGAAGCAACCAATCTCTCCTAATTCCCTGAGCCACATCTCAATCATTTCCCTGCTAATTTGAGTCACCCTCATTTCTTGTTATAAACGATTCATTTTTGGGCAAATTTGTCCCATCCGATGTGTTCTACACTTCCAGTCAATTACTGTTTGACCCGCCGAGCCAGGCGGGAGCTGGAACACACGTCCCTGGGGCAGTGGCTCAATAATTGTTTTAGGAGACGTTATGGGATGGATGGTTGGATGGATCGGTAACCATGGGGATGGATGGATCGGTAACCTAACATAATGCTGATGTTCCACTTATTGAAATGCCTATCGGAGCCACTTTAAGGACCTCTTTCTCTCTTGGCCTCCTTGTTGTAAACGTTACTGTGCCGTTTGACTGTTTCAACACCCCTACGTTTATTCTCTCGTGTGATCTGCTTCCTCATCATGACTTTCAAAAAAACATTCTGTCCTTTTTTCTTTTTGAAGATGCCAATATTTTGTTACTACACTCTCTGTTCAGAATCTTTCTTTAATTAACTATTTTTTGGGGAGAAAAATTGGAGACAATTTAACAAATGATAACATTCAAATGATTTCTAAGATGAGAACTCCTCCTTTACAGAAACCTAACCATTATTAAACCTCTATATGGTTGGTCAACCTCCTTCCTAGTCATCACATGCCACCCCTCACCACCGTGCTAACTGATGAGTGGGGAGCCTGTCTGGTGAATGGTTGCTGCCCATCACCCTACGGTGCCACCCCTCACCTCTCCACCATGCTAACTGATGAGTGGGGAGCCTGTCTGGTGAATGGTTGCTGCCCATCACCCTACGGTGCCACCCCTCACCTCTCCACCATGCTAACTGATGAGTGGGGAGCCTGTCTGGTGAATGGTTGCTGCCCATCACCCTACGGTGCCACCCCTCACCTCTCCACCATGCTAACTGATGAGTGGGGAGCCTGTCTGGTGAATGGTTGCTGTCCATCACCCTAAGGTGCCATCCGTTAGAGTGGAGGGGCTCTAGCAATGCAATTAATTAGGCTGCGTTTACACAGGAAGCACAAATCTGCCCCCCCCCCCCCCCCCCCCCCCCCAATTGTTGGCAAGAGAGCTGATCTGATTGGTCAAAAGACCAATTAGTGGGGAATTGAGCAGCCTTATTATTATTCTGGGTTGAATTTGATTGGAGGATGAAATGGATACATGAACTGGTGTGTGTGGTTGCTTCACATACAGTACGTCACTGTCAGGTCTTCATGTCCAATTAACCCAGTGTGTGTGTGTGTGTGTGTGTGTGTGTGTGTGTGTGTGTGTGTGTGTGTGTGTGTGTGTGTGTGTGTGTGTGTGTGTGTGTGTGTGTGTGTGTGTGTGTGTGTGTGTGTGTGTGTGTGTGTGTGTGTGTGTGTGTGTGTGAGACTTCTGTCTGCCAAAAGCTGCTGATTGAATGGGAAAATGTGAGACAGGTGTGAAGCACATCACACTGAGGCTCTTATACGAGGGTTATGTATATAATATATAGAGTTATGTATATAATATATAAAGTTATGTATAGAATATATAGGGTTATGTATAGAATATATAGGGCAATGTATAGAATATATAGAGTTATGTATAGAATATATAGGGTTATATATAGAATATATAGAGTTATGTATAGAATATATAGAGTTATATATAGGGTAATGTATAGAATATATAGAGTTATGTATAGAATATATAGGGTAATGTATAGAATATATAGGGTAATGTATAGAATATATAGAGTTATATATAGAATATATAGGGTTATATATAGAATATATAGGGTAATGTATAGAATATACAGGGTTATATATAGAATATATAGAGTTATATATAGAATATATAGGGTAATGTATAGAATATATAGAGTTATGTATAGAATATACAGGGTTATATATAGAATATATAGGGTTATATATAGGGTTATGTATAGAATGTATAGGGTTATGTATAGAATATACAGGGTTATATATAGAATATATAGGGTTATATATAGGGTTATGTATAGAATGTATAGGGTTATGTATAGAATGTATAGGGTAATGTATAGAATATATAGGGTTATGTATAGCATATACAGGGTTATGTATAGAATATATAGGGCAATGTATATAATATATAGGGTTATGTATAGAACATACAGGATAATGTATAATACATGCTGGAATAATATTTTTGAAGAATCAAGGGAATTGCTTGGTTTGACTTTTCACAACCCATCCCACAGAGATTAGAAGGTTAATTTCTCCTGGTAATTCTACACCGTTAACTGATTATATAATGTACAGTGTCTTGCAAAAGTATTCACCCCCTTGGCATTTTTTCCTATTTTGTTGCCTTACATCCTGGAATTTAAATGGATTTTTATTTGGGTTTCATGTAATGGACATACACAAAATAGTCCAAATTGGTGAAGTGAAATGAACAAAATTACTATAAAAAACAGAAAAGTGTTAGGTGCATATGTATTCACCCCTTAAATAAGATCTGGTGCAACCAATAACCTTCAGAAGTCACATCATTAGTTAAAAAAGTCCACCTGTGTGCAATCTAAGTGTCCCATGATCTGTCACATGAACTCGGTATATATGCACCCGTTCTGAAAGGCCCCAGGGTCTGCAACACCACTCAGCAAGGGGCATCACCAAGCAAGCGGCACCATGAAGACCAAGGAGCTCTCCAAACAGGTCAGGGACAAAGTTGTAGAGAAGTACAGATCAGGGTTGGGTTATAAAAAAATATCAGAAACTTTGAACATCCCACGGAGCACCATTAAATCCATTATTAAAAAATGGAAAGAATATGGCACCACAACAAACCTGCCAAGAGAGGGCCGCCCACCAAAACTCATGGACCAGGCAAGGAGGGCATTAATCAGAGAGGCAACAAAGAGACCAAAGACAACCCTGAAGGAGCTGCAAAGTTCCACAGCGGAGATTGGAGTATCTGTCCATAGGACCACTTTAAGCCGTACACTCCACAAAGCTGGGCTTACGGAAGAGTGGCCAGAAAAAAAGCCATTGCTTAAAGAAAAAAATAAGCAAACATGTTTGGTGTTTGTCAAAAGGCATTTGGGAGACTCCTCAAACATATGGAAGAAGTTACTCTTGTCAGATGAGACCAAAATGTAGCTTTTTGGCCATCAAGGACAACACTACGTCTGGCGCAAACACAACACCTCACATCACCCCGAGAACACCATCCCCACAGTTAAGCATGGTGGTGGCAGCATCATGCTGTGGGGATGTTGTTCATCAGCAGGGACTGAGAAACTGGTCAGAATTGAAGGAATGATCCTAAGCATACTGCTAAAGCAACACTTTAGTGGTTTAAGGGGAAACGTTTAAATGTCTTGGAATGGCCTAGCCAAAGCCAATTGAGTATCTCTGGTATGACTTAAAGGACAGGAGATGGGACCAGGACAGGAGATGGGACCTGGACAGGAGATGGGACCAAGACAGGAGATGGGACCTGGACAGGAGATGGGACCAGGACAGGAGATGGGACCAGGACAGGAGATGGGACCAGGACAGGAGATGGGATCTGGACAGGAGATGGGACCTGGACAGGAGATGGGATCTGGACAGGAGATGGGACCAGGACAGGAGATGGGACCTGGACAGGAGATGGGATCTGGACAGGAGATGGGACCAGGACAGGAGATGGGACCTGGACAGGAGATGGGACCTGGACAGGAGATGGGATCTGGACAGGAGATGGGATCTGGACAGGAGATGGGACCTGGACAGGAGATGAGACCTGGACAGGAGATGGGACCAGGACAGGAGATGGGACCTGGACAGGAGATGGGACCAGGACAGGAGATGGGACCTGGACAGGAGATGGGATCTGGACAGGAGATGGGACATGGACAGGTGATGGGACCAGGACAGGAGATGGGACCTGGACAGGAGATGGGACCAGGACAGGAGATGGGACCTGGACAGGAGATGGGACCAGGACAGGAGATGGGACCTGGACAGGAGATGGGACCTGGACAGGAGATGGGACCTGGACAGGAGATGGGACCTGGACAGGAGATGGGACCTGGACAGGAGCAGGAGATGGGACCAGGACAGGAGATGGGACCTGGACAGGAGATGGGACCAGGACAGGAGATGGGACCTGGACAGGAGATGGGACCTGGACAGGAGATGGGATCTGGACAGGAGATGGGACCTGGACAGGAGATGGGACCTAGACAGGAGATGGGACCTGGACAGGAGATGGGACCTGGACAGGAGATGGGACCTGGACAGGAGACGGGACCTGGACAGGAGATGGGACCTGGGCAGGAGATGGGACCTGGACAGGAGATGGGACAGGAGATGGGACCAGGACAGGAGATGGGACCTGGACAGGAGATGGGACCTGGACAGGAGATGGGACCTGGACAGGAGATGGGACCTGGACAGGAGATGGGACCAGGACAGGAGATGGGATCTGGACAGGAGATGGGATCTGGACAGGAGATGGGACCTGGACAGGAGATGGGACCTGGACAGGAGATGGGACCAGGACAGGAGATGGGACCAGGACAGGAGCAGGAGATGGGACCTGGACAGGAGATGGGACCTGGACAGGAGATGGGACAGGAGATGGGACCTGGACAGGAGATGGGACCTGGACAGGAGATGGGACCTGGACAGGAGATGGGACCTGGACAGGAGATGGGACCTAGACAGGAGATGGGACAGGAGATGGGACCTGGACAGGAGATGGGACCTGGACAGGAGATGGGACCAGGACAGGAGATGGGACCTGGACAGGAGATGGGATCTGGACAGGAGCAGGAGATGGGACCAGGACAGGAGATGGGACCTGGACAGGAGATGGGACCAGGACAGGAGATGGGACCTGGACAGGAGATGGGACCTGGACAGGAGATGGGACCTGGACAGGAGATGGGACCTGGACAGGAGATGGGACCAGGACAGGAGATGGGACCAGGACAGGAGATGGGACCTGGACAGGAGATGGGACCAGGATAGGAGATGGGACCTGGACAGGAGATGGGACCTGGACAGGAGCAGGAGATGGGACCAGGACAGGAGGTGGGACCTGGACAGGAGCAGGAGATGGGACCAGGACAGGAGATGGGACCTGGACAGGAGATGGGACCTGGACAGGAGATGGGACCAGGACAGGAGATGGGACCAGGACAGGAGATGGGACCAGGACAGGAGATGGGACCTGGACAGGAGAAGGGACCAGGACAGGAGATGGGACCTGGACAGGAGATGGGACCTGGACAGGAGATTGGACCAGGACAGGAGATGGGATCTGGACAGGAGATGGGACCAGGACAGGAGATGGGACCTGGACAGGAGATGGGACCAGGACAGGAGAAGGGACCAGGACAGGAGATGGTACCAGGACAGGAGATGGGACCTGGACAGGAGATGGGACCAGGACAGGAGATGGGACCTGGACAGGAGATGGGACCTAGACAGGAGATGGGACCTGGACAGGAGATGGGACCAGGACAGGAGATGGGATCTGGACAGGAGATGGGACCAGGACAGGAGATGGGACCAGGACAGGAGATGGGACCTGGACAGGAGATGGGACCAGGACAGGAGATGGGACCTGGACAGGAGATGGGACCAGGACAGGAGATGGGACCAGGACAGGAGATGGGACCTGGACAGGAGATGGGACCTGGACAGGAGATGGGACCTGGACAGGAGATGGGACCAGGACAGGAGATGGGACCTGGACAGGAGATGGGACAGGAGATGGGACCTGGATATGAGATGGGACCTGGACAGGAGATGGGACCTGGACAGGAGATGGGACCAGGACAGGAGATGGGACCTGGACAGGAGATGGGACCTGGACAGGAGATGGGACCTGGACAGACCATGCTGTCCCATGAAGAACAGTCACAGGGACCACACCTTTCCTGGCAATATCATCATGTTGTCAATACTCCTCTCTCAGCTCCATCATGTCTGTACTGACCGGTTGATATTGTGTTTGATCTGATGGTGAAGGACTGTCCCCAAACACCACAGTTCTACATACATCAACAAAGACATAGACACTCAAATGTCAGCTCAGCCACAACAGCAGTAGTTCAGGGTCTGATGCTGTCTGGTTCTGGAACTCATGTTTGGCATGACAATTCTATGAGGATTGGCAAGAGAGACTGGTACCCAGGCTAGTCTGAGGAGAGGCCTGAGACCCACAGCACCCATGTCAAGGCTCTCTCAAGCCCTACCTTTCAGCTCCACCCATGTCAAGGCTCTCTCAAGCCCTCCCTTTCAGCTCCATTGATGCCAAGGCTCTCTCAAGCCCTCCCTTTCAGCCCCACCCATGTCAAGGCTCTCTCAAGCCCTTCCTTTCATCTCCATTGATGCCAAGGCTAAATAATGGCGTTCTTCAAGCAAAATAACATTAACAAATAAATCAATATATCAAAGTATTATAATTTAGATTTTAGAGAACCAGATCAAGAGGGGCCTGTGGCTAGAATAGTGTGTGTGTGTGTTTGGTGTGTGTGTGTCTAGACAAGTCTCTCTGCATGCTGCATGGTGGGAGGGCGGGTTTCACACAGAGGACGCCTGCTTCTAAATGAGGTGAAACTTTAAATACTGCATAATTTTTAATAACAAATGGATAGTTCATTTAACTCTCACGATAAGTCGTGGAAAAGCCATTAAAACCTATTACTCGTACGCGAGAGTGTCCCAAACAGAACCCTATTCCCAATGTGGAGCACTACTTCGGACACAGAGAAGGTCTGAAGTAGTGCACTGCATAGGGAATCGGGTGCCGTTTGAGACAGCCTTTATATGTCAACATCGTCAACAGTAAGTAGGAGGATCACATGGCATCAATACCGAAGGGGAAAAACAAAACAATAATCAAGCTGCAAAGAAAGAACAGAGACGCATTAGGCCTTAAGGTTAACTACTAAGCTGAAATGAGTTGAGAGAAATTCATTAGCAAAACAACAAATAATGATGCGTGTGACTAATGGATTTAAGCAACCTGGTCTCAGAGCATGTCATATTATTTTGTACGTAAATCCATGTCAGTCCGTTTGAAGTATGTTTTGTTTCGTATTGTCACGGATCCCTCTGGAACACCTATCGCCCTATTTCCCGCTGATTGTGTTTCTATATATGTTGTTCACCACGGTGCTGTCGATTATTGTTACAATGTGCGTTGGTGTGTGTGAGGACCTGTGCTGTGTGTTTTGGGCTTTCGTGCCCTTGAATTGCGCAGATGATTACGGGCCTCGTCCCGTGTGTTAATCATCATGCACGTGTTTTATTTATTCGAGGTTCTCCTCACTCTTTTGTTTAGGTTTCAACTCTGTGTTTTTGTTATGTGTTTGTTTGGTCTTCGTCCCCCGTGCCTTTCACGGCACGCAGCAATTTGGGGTATAATAAAAAACCCTGTTACGCATTCCTGCGCCTGTCTCCCGACCCTTCATGCCAACGTGACACGTATGGTATGTATTTATTTGTGGAGGTCCATCACCCATTTCGTATGAGATGTCATGAATTATAATTTGTATTAGCTATTCCGGATTTGCATAAGGTATGATGTATTACGAATTCTGGCTACGTGGCTAGGCGGCTAAATGGTAGCTTGGTTAAGGTTGGGGTTAGGGGAAGGGTTAGCTAAAAGGGTTAGGGTTGGGGGAGGGAAGCTCTCCATGAACAGGGTTGGAGTTAAAACCTACAGGAGGGTCTCTCTCCAGGAACAGGGTTGGAGTTAAACCTACAGGAGGGTCTCTCTCCAGGAACAGGGTTGGTGTTAAAACCTACAGGAGGGTATCTCCAGGAACAGGGTTGGAGTTAAAACCTACAGGAGGGTTTCTCTCCAGGAACAGGGTTGGAGTTAAAACCTACAGGAGGGTCTCTCTCCATGAACAGGGTTGGAGTTAAAACCTACAGGAGGGTTTCTCTCCAGGAACAGGGTTGGAGTTAAAACCTACAGGAGGGTTTCTCTCCAGGAACAGGGTTGGAGTTAAAACCTACAGGAGGGTCTCTCTCCAGGATCAGGGTTGGAGTTAAAACCTACAGGAGGGTCTCTCTCCAGGAACAGGGTAGGAGTTAAAACCTACAGGAGGGTCTCTCTCCAGGAACAGGGTTGGAGTTAAAACCTACAGGAGGGTCTCTCTCCAGGAACAGGGTTGGAGTTAAAACCTACAGGAGGGTTTCTCTCCAGGAACAGGGTTGGAGTTAAAACCTACAGGAGGGTCTCTCTCCAGGAACAGGGTTGGAGTTAAAACCTACAGGAGGGTCTCTCTCCAGGAACAGGGTTGGAGTTAAAACCTACAGGAGGGTTTCTCTCCAGGAACAGGGTAGGAGTTAAAACCTACAGGAGGGTCTCTCTCCAGGAACAGGGTTGGAGTTAAAACCTACAGGAGGGTCTCTCTCCAGGAACAGGGTTGGAGTTAAAACCTACAGGAGGGTCTCTCTCCAGGTACAGGGTTGGAGTTAAAACCTACAGGAGGGTCTCTCTCCAGGAACATGGTTGGAGTTAAAACCTACAGGAGGGTCTCTCTCCAGGAACAGGGTTAGAGTTAAAACCTACAGGAGGGTCTCCCTCCAGGAACAGGGTTGGAGTTAAAACCTACAGGAGGGTCTCTCTCCAGGAACAGGGTTGGAGTTAAAACCTACAGGAGGGTCTCCCTCCAGGAACAGGGTTGGAGTTAAAACCTACAGGAGGGTCTCTCTCCAGGAACAGGGTTGGAGTTAAAACCTACAGGAGGGTCTCTCTCCAGGAACAGGGTTGGAGTTAAAACCTACAGGAGGGTCTCTCTCCAGGAACAGGGTTGGAGTTAAAACCTACAGGAGGGTTTCTCTCCAGGAACAGGGTTGGAGTTAAAACCTACAGGAGGGTCTCTCTCCAGAAACAGGGTTGGAGTTAAAACCTACAGGAGGGTCTCTCTCCATGAACAGGGTTGGAGTTAAAACCTACAGGAGGGTCTCTCTCCAGGAACAGGGTTGGAGTTAAAACCTACAGGAGGGTCTCTCTCCAGGAACAGGGTTGGAGTTAAAACCTACAGGAGGGTGTCGCTCCAGGAACAGGGTTGGTGTTAAAACATACAGGAGGGTCTCTCTCCAGGAACAGGGTTGGAGTTAAAACCTACAGGAGGGTCTCTCTCCAGGAACAGGGTTGGAGTTAAAACCTACAGGAGGGTTGGAGTTAAAACCTACAGGAGGGTCTCTCTCCAGGAACAGGGTTGGAGTTAAAACCTACAGGAGGGTTGGAGTTAAAACCTACAGGAGGGTCTCTCTCCAGGAACAGGGTTGGAGTTAAAACCTACAGGAGGGTCTCCCTCCAGGAACAGGGTTGGAGTTAAAACCTACAGGAGGGTCTCTCTCCAGGAACAGGGTTGGAGTTAAAACCTACAGGAGGGTCTCTCTCCAGGAACAGGGTTGGAGTTAAAACCTACAGGAGGGTCTCTCTCCAGGAACAGGGTTGGAGTTAAAACCTACAGGAGGGTTTCTCTCCAGGAACAGGGTTGGAGTTAAAACCTACAGGAGGGTCTCTCTCCAGAAACAGGGTTGGAGTTAAAACCTACAGGAGGGTCTCTCTCCATGAACAGGGTTGGAGTTAAAACCTACAGGAGGGTCTCTCTCCAGGAACAGGGTTGGAGTTAAAACCTACAGGAGGGTCTCTCTCCAGGAACAGGGTTGGAGTTAAAACCTACAGGAGGGTGTCGCTCCAGGAACAGGGTTGGTGTTAAAACATACAGGAGGGTCTCTCTCCAGGAACAGGGTTGGAGTTAAAACCTACAGGAGGGTCTCTCTCCAGGAACAGGGTTGGAGTTAAAACCTACAGGAGGGTTGGAGTTAAAACCTACAGGAGGGTCTCTCTCCAGGAACAGGGTTGGAGTTAAAACCTACAGGAGGGTCTCTCTCCAGGAACAGGGTAGGAGTTAAAACCTCCAGGAGGGTCTCTCTCCAGGAACAGGGTTGGAGTTAAAACCTACAGGAGGGTTGGAGTTAAAACCTACAGGAGGGTCTCTCTCCAGGAACAGGGTTGGAGTTAAAACCTACAGGAGGGTCTCTCTCCAGGAACAGGGTAGGAGTTAAAACCTACAGGAGGGTTTCTCTCCAGGAACAGGGTTGGAGTTAAAACCTACAGGAGGGTCTCTCTCCAGGAACAGGGTAGGAGTTAAAACCTACAGGAGGGTCTCTCTCCAGGAACAGGGTTGGAGTTAAAACCTACAGGAGGGTTTCTCTCCAGGAACAGGGTTGGAGTTAAAACCTACAGGAGGGTCTCTCTCCAGGAACAGGGTTGTGTGGTTATGTACTGTGTCTCTACAGTATAACATATGTACTGTGTCTCTACAGTATAACATATGTACTGTGTCCTCTACAGTATAACATATGTACTGTGTCCTCTACAGTATAACATATGTACTGTGTCTCTACAGTATAACATATGTACTGTGTCTCTACAATATAACATATGTACTGTGTCTCTACAGTATAACATATGTACTGTGTCCTCTACAGTATAACATATGTACTGTGTCCTCTACAGTATAACATACGTACTGTGTCTCTACAGTATAACATATGTACTGTGTCTCTACAGTATAACATATGTACTGTGTCCTCTACAGTATAACATATGTACTGTGTCTCTACAGTATAACATATGTACTGTGTCTCTACAGTATAACATATGTACTGTGTCCTCTACAGTATAACATATGTACTGTGTCTCTACAGTATAACATATGTACTGTGTCTCTACAGTATAACATGTGTACTGTGTCCTCTACAGTATAACATATGTACTGTGTCTCTACAGTATAACATATTGCATGTTTATAAAAATCAAGGATGATAACGATTATTCATAAATATACCAATATAATCATTCCATTATTAATGTGTCTCTAGTCTACAGCAGAACATGATTGACAGGAACTTCGACCACCCACTGTCTGTAGCCGTGGCAACCCTGATGGGCGCAGCGGGGCTGCTGTAGTCCCTCAGTTGGCCGTTCCCGAAAAAATACCAGAAAAAAACAAGAAAGACAGAGATTCAGAGTAATAGTCCCATGTACTGGGTTACAGGGGTGATTACAGGGTACTGGGTTACAGGGGTGATTACAGGGTACTGGGTTACAGGGGTGATTACAGGGTACTGGGGTGATTACAGGGTACTGGGTTACAGGGGTGATTACAGGGTACTGGGTTACAGGGGTGATTACAGGGTACTGGGTTACAGGGGTGATTACAGGGTACTGGGGTGATTACAGGGTACTGGGGTGATTACAGGGTACAGGGTTACAGGGGTGATTACAGGGTACTGGGTTACAGGGGTGATTACAGGGTACAGGGGTGATTACAGGGTACTGGGGTGATTACAGGGTACAGGGTTACAGGGGTGATTACAGGGTACAGGGGTGATTACAGGGTACTGGGGTGATTACAGGGTGCAGGGTTACAGGGGTGATTACAGGGTACAGGGGTGATTACAGGGTACTGGGGTGATTACAGGGTACTGGGTTACAGGGGTGATTACAGGGTACTGGGGTGATTACAGGGTACAGGGTTACAGGGGTGATTACAGGGTACAGGGTTACAGGGGTGATTACAGGGTACTGGGTTACAGGGGTGATTACAGGGTACTGGGTTACAGGGGTGATTACAGGGTACTGGGGTGATTACAGGGTACTGGGTTACAGGGGTGATTACAGGGTTACAGGGGTGATTACAGGGTACAGGGTTACAGGGGTGATTACAGGGTACAGGGTTACAGGGTTGATTACAGGGTACTGGGTTACAGGGGTGATTACAGGGTACAGGGTTACAGGGGTGATTACAGGGTACAGGGTTACAGGGGTGATTACAGGGTACTGGGTTACAGGGGTGATTACAGGGTACTGGGTTACAGGGGTGATTACAGGGTACTGGGTTACAGGGGTGATTACAGGGTACAGGGGTGATTACAGGGTACAGGGTTACAGGGGTGATTACAGGGGTGATTACAGGGTACTGGGTTACAGGGCACTGGGTTACAGGGGTGATTACAGGGTACAGGGGTGATTACAGGGTACAGGGTTACAGGGGTGATTACAGGGTACTGGGTTACAGGGGTGATTACAGGGTACTGGGTTACAGGGGTGATTACAGGGTACAGGGGTGATTACAGGGTACTGGGTTACAGGGGTGATTACAGGGGTGATTACAGGGTACTGGGTTACAGGGTACTGGGTTACAGGGGTGATTACAGGGTACTGGGGTGATTACAGGGTACTGGGTTACAGGGGTGATTACAGGGTACAGGGGTGATTACAGGGTACAGGGTTACAGGGGTGATTACAGGGTACTGGGTTACAGGGGTGATTACAGGGTACTGGGTTACAGGGGTGATTACAGGGTACTGGGTTACAAGCGTGATTACAGGGTACTGGGTTACAGGGGTGATTACAGGGTACTGGGTTACAGGGGTGATTAAAGGGTACTGGGTTACAGGGGTGATTACAGGGTACTGGGTTACAGGGGTGATTACAGGGTACAGGGTTACAGGGGTGATTACAGGGTACTGGGTTACAGGGGTGATTACAGGGGTGATTACAGGGTACTGGGTTACAGGGTACTGGGTTACAGGGGTGATTACAGGGTACTGGGGTGATTACATGGTACAGGGTTACAGGGGTGATTACAGGGTACAGGGTTACAGGGGTGATTACAGGGTACTGGGTTACAGGGGTGATTACAAGGTACTGGGGTGATTACAGGGTACAGGGTTACAGGGGTGATTACAGGGTACAGGGTTACAGGGGTGATTACAGGGTACTGGGTTACAGGGTACTGGGTTACAGGGGTGATTACAGGGTACTGGGGTGATTACAGGGTACTGGGTTACAGGGGTGATTACAGGGTGCAGGGTTACAGGGGTGATTACAGGGTGCAGGGTTACAGGGGTGATTACAGGGTACTGGGTTACAGGGGTGATTACAGGGTGCAGGGTTACAGGGGTGATTACAGGGTACTGGGTTACAGGGGTGATTACAGGGTACTGGGTTACAGGGGTGATTACAGGGTGCAGGGTTACAGGGGTGATTACAGGGTACTGGATTACAGGGGTGATTACAGGGTACTGGGTTACAGGGGTGATTACAGGGTACAGGGTTATAGGGGTGATTACAGGGTACTGGGTTACATGGGTGATTACAGGGTACAGGGTTACAGGGGTGATTACAGGGTACTGGGTTACAGGGGTGATTACAGGGTACTGGGTTACAGGGGTGATTACAGGGTACAGGGTTACAGGGGTGATTACAGGGTACTGGGTTACAGGGGTGATTACAGGGTACTGGGTTACAGGGTACTGGGTTACAGGGGTGATTACAGGGTACTGGGGTGATTACAGGGTACTGGGTTACAGGGGTGATTACAGGGTACTGGGTTACAGGGGTGATTACAGGGTACAGTGGTGATTACAGGGTACAGGGTTACAGGGGTGATTACAGGGTACTGGGTTACAGGGTACTGGGGTGATTACAGGGTTACAGGGGTGATTACAGGGTACTGGGTTACAGGGGTGATTACAGGGTTACAGGGGTGATTACAGGGTACTGGGTTACAGGGGTGATTACAGGGTTACAGGGTACTGGGTTACAGGGGTGATTACAGGGTTACAGGGGTGATTACAGGGTACTGGGGTGATTACAGGGTACAGGTTTACAGGGGTGATTACAGGGTACAGGGTTACAGGGGTGATTACAAGGTACAGGGTTACAGGGGTGATTACAGGGTACAGGGTTACAGGGGTGATTACAGGGTACTGGGGTGATTACAGGGTACTGGGGTGATTACAGGGTACAGGGTTACAGGGGTGATTACAGGGTACAGGGTTACAGGGGTGATTACAGGGTACAGGGTTACAGGGGTGATTACAGGGTACTGGGTTACAGGGGTGATTACAGGGTACTGGGTTACAGGGGTGACTACAGGGTACTGGGTTACAGGGGTGATTACAGGGTACTGGGTGTCAAGCTTAAACTTGACATCCAGCCATCTTAAACTTGACATCCAGCCAGCTTAAACTTGACATCCAGCCAGCTTAAACTTGACATCCAGCCATCTTAAACTTGACATCCAGCCAGCTTGAACTTGACATCCAGCCAGTTTAAACTTGACATCCAGCCAGCTTAAACTTGACATCCAGCCAGCTTAAACTTGACATCCAGCCAGCTTAAACTTGACATCCAGCCAGCTTAAACTTGACATCCAACCAGTTTAAACTTGACATTCAGCCAGTTTAAACTTGACATCCAGCCAGTTTAAACTTGACATCCAGCCAACTTAAACTTGACATCCAGCCAGTTTAAACTTGACATCCAGCCAGTTTAAACTTGACATTCAGCCAGTTTAAACTTGACATCCAGCCAGCTTAAACTTGACATTCAGCCAGTTTAAACTTGACATCCAGCCAGCTTAAACTTGACATCCAGCCAACTTAAACTTGACATCCAGCCAGCTTAAACTTGACATCCAGCCAGCTTAAACTTGACATCCAGCCAGCTTAAACTTGACATCCAGCCAGCTTAAACTTGACATCCAGCCAGCTTAAACTTGACTCAACTGTGGGAATCATTGGAGTCAACATGGGCCAGCATCCCTGTGAAACGCTTTTGACACATTGTAGAGTCCATGCCTCACAAATTGAGGCTGTCCTGATTGCAAAAGGGGGGGGATACAACTCAATATTAGGAAGGTGTTCCTATTGTTTGTATACTCAGTGAATTTCTGCAATGAGAAGTATTAATAAACTCCTCTCATTGTCAACTGCGTTTATTTTCAGCAAATGTGTAAACATTTTTATGAACATAACAAGATTCAACAACTGAGACATAAACTGAACAAGTTCCACAGACATGTGACTAACAGAAATTTAATAATGTGTCCCTGAACAAAGAGGAGTTCAAAATCAAAAGTAACAGTCAGTATCTTGTGTGGCCACCAGCTGCATTAAGTACCACAGTCCTGATGGACTGCACCAGATTTGGCAGTTCTTGCTGTGAGATGTTACCCCATTCTTCCACCAAGGCACCTGCAAGTTCCCGGACATTTCTGGGGGGAATGGCCCTAGCCCTCACCCTCCGATCCAACAGGTCCCAGACGTGCTCAATGGGATTGAGATCCGGGCCCTTCGCTGGCCATGGCAGAACACTGACATTCCTGTCTTGCAGGAAATCACGCACAGAACGAGTGCGAGGGTCATGTCAGGATGAGCCTGCAAGAAGGGTACCACATGAGAGAGGAGGATGTCTCTCCTGTAATGCACAGCGTTGAGATTGCCTGCAATGACAACAAGCTCAGTCCTATGATGCCATGACACACCGCCCCAGACCATGACAGACCCTCCACCTCCAAATCGATCCCGCTCCAGAGTACAGGGCTCGGTGTAACGCTCATTCCTTCGACGATAAACACGAATCCAACCATCACCCCCGGTGAGACAAAACCGTGACTCGTCAGTGAAGAGCACTTTTTGACAGTCCTGTCTGGTCCAGCGACGGTGGGTTTATGCCCATAGGCGACGTTGTTGCCGGTGATGTCTGGTGAGGACCTGCCTTACAACAGGCCTACAAGCCCTCAGTCCAGCCTCTTTCAGCCTATTGAGGACAGTCTGAGCACTGATGGAGGGATTGTGTGTTCCTGGTGTAACTCGGGCAGTTGTTGTTGCCATCCTGTACCTGTCCCACAGGTGTGAGGTTCGGATGTACCGATCCTGTGCAGGTGTTGTTACATGTGGTCTGCCACTGCGAGGATGATCAGCTGTCCAGCCTGTCTCCCTGTAGCGCTGTCTTAGGTGTCTCACAGTACGGACATTGCAATTTATTGCTTTGGCCACATCTGCAGTCCTCATGCCTCCTTGCAGCATGCCTAATGCATGTTCACTCAGATGAGCAGGGACCCTGGGCATCTTCCTTTTGGTGTTTTTCAGAGTCAGTAGAAAGGCCTCTTTAGTGTCCTAAGTTTTCATAACTGTGACCTTAATTGCCTACCGTCTGTAAGCTGGTACGTTCTTAACGCCCGTTCCACAGGTGCATGTTCATTCATTGTTTGTGGTTCATTGAACAAGCATGGGAAACAGTGTTTAAACCCTTTACAATGAAGATCTGTGAAGTTATTTGTATTTTTATGAATTATCTTTGAAAGACAGGGTCCTGAAAAAGGGACATTTCTTTTTTTGCTGAGTTTATTTTGCTGTTTCAGTTAAAACATGCCTACCACTACTCCACAAGACATGTTGTCTTTCTATCCAATCAGAAATAACTAGGCAGTTCTCCGGCCTTGCAGTCAGTCATGTCCAGAGCCCTGCTGTCTAGCTGTTCAGAGCTGGTAGATATAGGTGTGCTGCCCGGTGGTGGATCTGTTCAGAACCGAGTTGGAGGCTGTTCAGAAGTTAAAAGTAGGGAATAGGGTGTCATTTGTGACCCTGTCTCAGTGACCAACATCCCACTTCTAGCTGCAGAGGTCGTTCATACAATAATTGTTTCTGCCAACACCATACATCTCTGTGTCAGAGGGAAATGAATGTGATTTTTCCTCCTAAATAATAGATTTGATAAGAGACTAGGACTGATTGCCTGCATACATAAACCACCACCTAGTCAATGAAGCTGACATCTAGTTATATATTATTTTTTCTCCAAGAATTAATTTGGCACAAACTAGGCTATACTGTGGAAATGAGTTAGACATTCTCAATTTAAATCTACTGAGTTATACAGAGGAAATACAGACCTTAACCACTAATTACAAGGCAATTATAAGACCTTACTAGTTAATTGCAATTTTAATGGTTTTACATCAACAGATTTCTAGCAACAGACTCCCTTTACTTAACTAAAACGTAAATAGTATTTAAAGATTTCACCTTGGAACAACTTATCACCAGCAAGCAACGCAATTAAAGTCGCTTAAACATTTAATCTGTTGACATGTGGGGTAGTATCGTGACTCGATTATGGACAGCATGCTAGATTGCACCGCTGACCCTTTTTGGGAAATAAAGGCATAGATACATTTTTCAATCGTTTCCCATCTTACAAATTAAGTAAAGGTGTCACGATCATGTGGAGGATTGACGGACCAAAACGCAGCACTTGGAAAATAAGCCATCTTCTTTTATTATAAAGATGACGAAAAATAAACACGAAACACTTAATACAAACTAACAAAACAACAAATGATCGTGAAGCTAAATAACGATGTGCACACACTGGCTACAAACGTTCTGACATAGACAATTACTCACAACCAATGAGAGCCTATGGCTACCCTAAATAAGGCTCCCAATCAGAGACAACCGAAATCAGCTGTCTCTAATTGGGAACTCATTCAGGTAACCATAGACTCTCCTAGACAACTAAACATACATAGACAACACTAGACACATGTACTCCACACAAACCCATATACTATACCCAACCACCCCTTTACCATAAAAACACCCAAAACCAACAAAACACAAACATTCCCCATGTCACACCCTGACCTAACTAAAATAATAAAGAAAACAAAGAATACTAAGGCCAGGGCGTGACATAAACCCCCCCTTGAGGCGCGAACTCCGGGCGCACCATACACAGTCTAGGGGAGGGTCTGGGTGGGCTTCCATCCACGGTGGCGGCTCCGGCTCTGGTTGTGGTCCCCACGTCACCACAGTACCTAACCACCTCCTAGGCTTCCTCCAAACGACCCCCCTCCACATTAACCCCATTGCATGAAGGGGCAGTTCCGGACTAAGGGGCAGTACCAGGGTAAGGGGCAGTACCAGGGTCAGGGGCAGTACCAGGGTCAGGGGCAGTACCAGGGTCAGGGGCAGTACCAGGGTCAGGGGCAGCACCAGGGTAAGGGGCAGCACCAGGGTAAGGGGCAGCACCAGGGTAAGGGGCAGCACCAGGATAAGGGGCAGCACCAGGATAAGGGGCAGCTCCGGACTGAGGAATGGCAGCTCCGGACTGAGGGACTGCAGCTCCGGACTGAGGGACTGCAGCTCCGGACTGAGGGACTGCAGCTCCGGACTGAGGGACTGCAGCTCCGGACTGAGGGACTGCAGCTCCGGACTGAGGGACTGCAGCTCCGGACTGAGGGACGGCCCATGGCTGGCTGACAGATCTGGCTGCTCATGGCTGGCTAACGGATCTGGCTGCTCATGGCTGGCTGACGGATCTGGCTGCTCATGGCTAGCTGACGGATCTGGCTGCTCATGGCTAGCTGACGGATCTGGCTGCTCATGGCTAGCTGACGGATCTGGCTGCTCATGGCTAGCTGACGGATCTGGCTGCTCATGGCTAGCTGACGGATCTGGCTGCTCATGGCTAGCTGACGGATCTGGCTGCTCATGGCTAGCTGACGGATCTGGCTGCTCATGGCTAGCTGACGGATCTGGCTGCTCATGGCTAGCTGACGGATCTGGCTGCTCATGGCTAGCTGACGGATCTGGCTGCTCATGGCTGGCTGACGGATCTGGCTGCTCATGGCTGGCTGACGGATCTGGCTGCTCATGGCTGGCTGACTGATCTGGCTGCTCATGGCTGGCTGACTGCTCTGGCAGATCCTGTCTGGTTGGCGGCTCTGGCAGATCCTGTCTGGTTGGCGGCTCTGGCAGATCCTGTCTGGTTGGCGGCTCTGGCAGATCCTGTCTGACGGACGGCTCTAGCGGCTCCTGTCTGGCTGGCGGCTCTAGCGGCTCCTGTCTGGCGAACGGCTCAGTGGGCTCATGGCAGACGGGCGGCTTTGCAGGCTCATGGCAGACGGGCGGCTTTGCAGGCTCATTGCAGACGGATGGCTCAGATGGCGCTGGGGAGACGGATGGCTCAGATGGCGCTGGGGAGACGGATGGCTCAGATGGCGCTTGGCAGACGGGCAGTTCAGTCATCGCTGTGCAGACGGCAGACTCCTGCCGGCTGAGGCGCACTGTAGGCCTGGTGCGTGGTGCCGGGACTGGTGGCACCGGGCTGGGGACACGCATCTCAGGGCTAGTGCGGGGAGCAGCAACAGGACGCACAGGACTCTGGGGACACACAGGAGGCTTTGTGCGTGGTTTAGACACTGGTGGTAAAGGGCTGGAGACACGCACCATATAGCTAGTGCGTGGAGGAGGCACTGGTGGTACTGGGTTGGGGCGGGGAGGTGGCGCCGGAAATACCGGACCGTGCAGGCGTACTGGCTCCCTTGAACGCCGAGCCTGCCCAACCTTACCTGGTTGTATGCTCCCCGTCGCCTGACCAGTGCGGGGAGGTGGAATAACCCGCACCGGCCTATGTAGGCGAACCGGGGACACCATGCGTAAGGCTGGTGCCATGTACGCCGGCCCGAGGAGACGCACTGGTGACCAGATGCGTTGGGCCGGCTTCATGACATACGGCTCAACGCTCAGTCTAGCCCGGCCGATACGTGGAGCTGAAATGTACCGAACCGGGCTATGCACGCGTACAGGAGACACCGTGCGCTCTACTGCGTAACACGGTGTCTGCCCGTACTCTCGCTCTCCACGGTAAGTACAGGGAGTAGGCGCAGGTTTCCTACCTGACTTCGCCACACTCCCTTTAAGGCCCCCCCCAAGAATTTTTGGGTTGTACTCACGGGTTTCCAGCCTTGTCTCCGTGCTGCCTCCTCATATCGCCTCCTCTCGGCTTTAGCTGCCTCCAGCTCTTCACGAGGAAGGCGATATTCTCCCGGTTGAGCCCACGGCCCCTTACCATCCAGTATCTCCTCCCATGTCCATGAATCCTGTGTAGGTAGGTCCTGTTGCCGCCTTCCATGCCGCTTGGTCCTATAATGGTGAGTAATTCTGTCACGATCATGTGGAGGATTGACGGACCAAAACGCAGCACTTGGAAAATAAGCCATCTTCTTTTATTATAAAGATGACGAAAAATAAACACGAAACACTTAATACAAACTAACAAAACAACAAATGATCGTGAAGCTAAATAACGATGTGCACACACTGGCTACAAACGTTCTGACATAGACAATTACTCACAACCAATGAGAGCCTATGGCTACCCTAAATAAGGCTCCCAATCAGAGACAACCGAAATCAGCTGTCTCTAATTGGGAACTCATTCAGGTAACCATAGACTCTCCTAGACAACTAAACATACATAGACAACACTAGACACATGTACTCCACACAAACCCATATACTATACCCAACCACCCCTTTACCATAAAAACACCCAAAACCAACAAAACACAAACATTCCCCATGTCACACCCTGACCTAACTAAAATAATAAAGAAAACAAAGAATACTAAGGCCAGGGCGTGACAAAAGGCTTTGATTCATATCAAATCTTATTTGTCACATGCGCCGAATACAACTGGTGTAGACCTTACCGTGAAATGCTTACTTACAAGCCCTTAACAAACAATGCAGTTTTAAGACAATATTTCCGAAATATTTTTACAAAAGTAAAAAAGATAAGTAACAATAAAATAACAATAATGAGGTAATTTGTTCATGTAGGTAGGGGTGACTACTAGATAATAAACAGCGAGTAGCAGCAGTGTACAAACAAAACGGGGGTGTCAATGTCAATAGTCCGGGGGGCCATTCCGGGGGGCCATTTCAGTCAGGGTGGCCAGTCCGGGGGGCCATTTCAGTCAGGGTGGCCAGTCCGGGGGGCCATTTCAGTCAGGGTGGCCATTCTGGGGGGCCATTTCAGTCAGGGTGGCCATTTCAGTCAGGGTGGCCAGTCCGGGGGGCCATTTCAGTCAGGGTGGCCATTCCGGGGGGCCATTTCAGTCAGGGTGGCCATTCCGGGGGGCCATTTCAGTCAGGGTGGCCATTCGGGGTGGCCATTCAGCAGTCTTATGGCTTGGGGTAGAAGCTGTTAAGGAGCCTATTGGACCTAGACTTGGTGCTCCGGTACCCCTTGCCTTGCAGTAGCAGAGAGAACAGTCTATGACTTAGGTGACTGGAGTCTGAGAATGTTTTGGCCTTCCTCTGACACCGCCTGGTATAAGGGTCCTGGATGGCAGGAAGCTTGGCCCCAGTGATGTACTAGGCTGTACGCACCACACTCTGTAGCACCTTACAATCGGATGCCGAGCAGTTGCCATACCAGGCAGTGATGCAACCGGTCAGGATGCTCTCGCTGGTGCAGCTGGTGAACTTTTTGAGGATCTGGGGACCCATGCCAAATCTTTTCATTCTCCTGAGGGGAAAAATACATTGTCGTGCCCTCTTCACAACTTTCTTGGTGGCCCGTCAGGAAGTCCAGGATCCAGTTGCAGAGGGAGGTGTTTAGTCCCAGGGTCCTTGGCTTACTGTTGAGCTTTTTGGGCACTATGGCGTTGAAAGCTGAGCTGTAGTCAATGAACAGCCTTCTCCCATAGGTGTTCCTTTTGTCCAGGTGGGAAAGGGCAGTGTGGAGTGCGATTGAGATTGCATCATCTATTGATCTGTTGGGGCAGTATGCGAATTGGAGTGGGTCTAGGGTTTCTGGGATGATGGTGTTGATGTGAGCCATGACCAGCCTTTTAAAGCCCTTCATGGCTACTGATGTCAGTGCTACGGGGTAGTAGTCATTTAGGCAGGTTACCTTGGTGTTCTTGGGCACAGGGACTATGGTGGTCTGCTTGAAGCATGTAGGTATTACAGACTCGGTCAGGAAGAGGTGGAAAATGTCAGTGAAGACACTTGCCAGTTGGTCAGCGCATGCTCTGAGTACACGTCCTGGTAATACGTCTGGCCTTGCGTCCTTGTGAATTTTGACCTGTTTAAAGGGCTTACTCACATCGGCTACGGAGAGCGTTATCACACAGTCGTCCAGAACAGCTGGCGCTCTCATGCACGCTTCAGCGTTGCTTGCCTCGAAGCGAGCATGAAAAGGCATTTAACTCGTCTGGTAGGGTCGCATCACTGGGGCAGCTCGCGGCTGTGTTTCCCTTTGTAGTCCGTAATAGTTTTCAAGCCCTGCCACATCCGACGACCATCAGAGCCGGTGTAGTAGGATTCAATCTTAGTCCGGTATTGAACAGGATTTGGCGGTTTGTCTGAGGGCTTAGCGGGATTTCTTATAAGCGTCCGGATTAGTGTCTCGCTCATTGAAAGCGGCAGCTCTAACCTTTAGCTCGGTGCGGATGTTGCCTGTAATCCTTGGCTTCTTTTTGGGATACGTACGTAAGGTCACTGTGGGGACGATGTCGTCGATGCACTTATTGATGAAGCCGCTGACTGTGGTGGTGTACTCCTCAATGCCATTGGATGAATCCCGGAACATATTCCAGTCTGTGCAAAACAGTCCTGTAGCGTAGCATCCGCATCATCTGACCCCTTCCGTATTGAGCGAGTCACTGGTAATTCCTGCTTTAGTTTTTACTTGTAGATGAAAACTCTCTTCGTAGATAGTGTGGTCTACAGCTTATGATGAGGTACTCTACTTCAGGCGAGCAATACCTCAACCTACCTTAATATTAGACATTGTGTACCAGCTGTTATTGACAAATAGACACACACCCCCACCCCTCGTCTTACCTGATGTAGTTGTTTTGTCTTCGCCAACTGTATATTATCCGGTCGTCGTTCAGCCACGACTCGGTGAAACATAAGATATTACAGTTTTTAACCTTTCTAGGACACACGTTCCGCTAGCGGAACCCCCCCACAACATTCCGCTGAAAAGGCAGCGCGGGATATTCACATTTTTTGGGGTTGAAATATGTAACTTTCACACATTTTCCAAATAAAAGATAAACATATTGTTAATCTACCCATCATGTCCTATTTAAAAAATGCTTTACAGCAAAAACACAACATATGATTACATTAGATCACCGCCAAGTCCAAAAAACACACAGCCATTTTCCCAGCCAAAGATAGGAGTCACAAAAAGCAGAAATAGAGATAAAATGAATCACTAACCTTTGATGATCTTCATCCGATGACACTCAAAGGACATCATGTTACACAATATATGTATGCTTTGTTCGATAATGTGCATATTTATATCTAACAATCTTAGTTTACATTGGCGCCATGTTCAGAAATGCCTCCAAAATATCCGGAGAAATTGCAGAGAGCCACATCTAATAACAGGAATACTCATCATACACTTTGATGAAAGATACATGTTTTACATAAAATTAAAGATACACTTGTTCTTAATGCAAGCGCTGTGTCAGATTTCAAAAAAACTTTACGGAAAAAGCACACCATGCAATAATCTGAGACGGCGCTCAGATATAAAAAACATTTCTCCGCCATGTTGGAGTCAACAGAAATACGAAATTACATCATAAATATTCTCTTACCTTTGATGATCTTCATCAGAATGCACTCCCATGAATCCTAGTTCCACAATAAATTGTTGTTTTGTTCGATAATGTCAATTATTTATGTCCAAGTAGCTACTTTTGCTAGCACGTTTACTACACATGTCCAAACGCTCGCGCAGATCCAGACGAACTCGGACGAAAACTTCAAAAAGTTATATTACAGGTCGAATAAACTGGTCAAACTAAGTAGAGAATCAATCTTCAGGATGTTGTTATCATAAATATCCAATAACGTTCCAACCGGAGAAGTCCTTTGTGTCTCTAGAAGTAATGGAACGCAAGTTGATATCATGAGGAAAGCGCATGACCAGAGTCCAGTGTGTGGGTAGAGTCCAGTGTGTGGATAGAGTCCAGTGTGTTGGGTAGAGTCCAGTGTGTTGGGTAGAGTCCAGTGTGTGGGTAGAGTCCAGTGTGTGGATAGAGTCCAGTGTGTGGATAGAGTCCAGTGTGTTGGGTAGAGTCCAGTGTGTTGGGTAGAGTCCAGTGTGTGGGTAGAGTCCAGTGTGTTGGTAGAGTCCAGTGTGTTGGGTAGAGTCCAGTGTGTTGGGTAGAGTCCAGTGTGTTGGGTAGAGTCCAGTGTGTTGGATAGAGTCCAGTGTGTGGTTAGAGTCCAGTGTGTGGTTAGAGTCCAGTGTGTGGGTAGAGTCCAGTGTGTGGGTAGAGTCCAGTGTGTGGGTAGAGTCCAGTGTGTGGGTAGAGTCCAGTGTGTTGGTAGAGTCCAGTGTGTTGGGTAGAGTCCAGTGTGTTGGGTAGAGTCCAGTGTGTTGGGTAGAGTCCAGTGTGTCGGGTCGAGTCCAGTGTGTGGGTAGAGTCCAGTGTGTTGATAGAGTCCAGTGTGTTGGGTAGAGTCCAGTGTGTTGGGTAGAGTCCAGTGTGTTGGGTAGAGTCCAGTGTGTGGGTAGAGTCCAGTGTGTTGGTAGAGTCCAGTGTGTTGGGTAGAGTCCAGTGTGTGGGTAGAGTCCAGTGTGTTGGTAGAGTCCAGTGTGTTGGGTAGAGTCCAGTGTGTTGGGTAGAGTCCAGTGTGTTGGGTAGAGTCCAGTGTGTGGGTAGAGTCCAGTGTGTGGGTAGAGTCCAGTGTGTGGGTAGAGTCCAGTGTGTGGATAGAGTCCAGTGTGTTGGGTAGAGTCCAGTGTGTTGGGTAGAGTCCAGTGTGTGGGTAGAGTCCAGTGTGTGGGTAGAGTCCAGTGTGTGGTTAGAGTCCAGTGTGTGGGTAGAGTCCAGTGTGTTGGTAGAGTCCAGTGTGTTGGTAGAGTCCAGTGTGTTGGGTAGAGTCCAGTGTGTTGGGTAGAGTCCAGTGTGTTGGGTAGAGTCCAGTGTGTTGGGTAGAGTCCAGTGTGTTGGATAGAGTCCAGTGTGTGGTTAGAGTCCAGTGTGTGGGTAGAGTCCAGTGTGTGGGTAGAGTCCAGTGTGTGGATAGAGTCCAGTGTGTTGGGTAGAGTCCAGTGTGTTGGGTAGAGTCCAGTGTGTTGGGTAGAGTCCAGTGTGTTGGGTAGAGTCCAGTGTGTCGGGTCGGGTCCAGTGTGTTGATAGAGTCCAGTGTGTTGGGTAGAGTCCAGTGTGTTGGTAGAGTCCAGTGTGTTGGTAGAGTCCAGTGTGTTGGTAGAGTCCAGTGTGTTGGTAGAGTCCAGTGTGTTGGGTAGAGTCCAGTGTGTTGGGTAGAGTCCAGTGTGTTGGGTAGAGTCCAGTGTGTTGGTAGAGTCCAGTGTGTTGGTAGAGTCCAGTGTGTTGGGTAGAGTCCAGTGTGTTGGGTAGAGTCCAGTGTGTTGGGTAGAGTCCAGTGTGTTGGGTAGAGTCCAGTGTGTCGGGTCGAGTCCAGTGTGTTGATAGAGTCCAGTGTGTTGGGTAGAGTCCAGTGTGTTGGTAGAGTCCAGTGTGTTGGTAGAGTCCAGTGTGTTGGTAGAGTCCAGTGTGTTGGTAGAGTCCAGTGTGTTGGGTAGAGTCCAGTGTGTTGGGTAGAGTCCAGTGTGTTGGTAGAGTCCAGTGTGTTGGGTAGAGTCCAGTGTGTTGGGTAGAGTCCAGTGTGTTGGGTAGAGTCCAGTGTGTTGGATAGAGTCCAGTGTGGGTAGAGTCCAGTGTGGGTAGAGTCCAGTGTGGTTGCATAGTCAGTGCAAGAGAGTTAGTGCAAAAAAGTGTCCGCACATACACACACTGTGCTGCTGTATCAACACACTTCCAGGGTCTGGGGGGTCAATGAGTATAACAGGAGGAGGGGAGAGCTCAGTACAGGATGCTACTGTAAATATACTGTTACTGAAGGGAGGAGGGGAGAGCTCAGTACAGGATGCTACTGTAGACATACTGTTACTGAAGGGAGGAGGGGAGAGCTCAGTACAGGATGCTACTGTAGATATACTGTTACTGAAGGGAGGAGGGGAGAGCTCAGTACAGGATGCTACTGTAGATATACTGTTACTGAAGGGAGGAGGGGAGAGCTTAGTACAGGATGCTACTGTAGACATACTGTTACTGAAGGGAGGAGGGGAGAGCTCAGTACAGGATGCTACTGTGGATATACTGTTACTAAAGGGAGGAGGGGAGAGCTCAGTACAGGATGCTACTGTAGATATACTGTTACTGAAGGGAGGAGGGGAGAGCTCAGTACAGGATGCTACTGTAGATATACTGTGAATAAAGGGAGGAGGGGAGAGCTCAGTAGAGGATGCTACTGTAGATATACTGTGAATAAAGGGGGGAGGGGAGAGCTCAGTACAGGATGATACTGTAGATATACTGTTACGGAAGGGAGGAGGGGAGAGCTCAGTACAGGATGCTACTGTAGATATACTGTGACTAAAGGGAGGAGGGGAGAGCTCAGTACAGGATGTTACTGTAGATATACTGTGACTAAAGGGAGGAGGGGAGAGCTCAGTACAGGATGCTACTGTAGATATACTGTTACTGAAGGGAGGAGTGGAGAGCTCAGTACAGGATGCTACTGTAGATATACTGTTACTGAAGGGAGGAGTGGAGAGCTCAGTACAGGATGCTACTGTAGATATACTGTAACTGAAGGGAGGAGTGGAGAGGGAAGAGCTCAGTACAGGATGCTACTGTAGATATACTGTTACTGAAGGGAGGAGGGGAGAGCTAATTACAGGATTCTACTGTAGATATACTGTTACTGAAGGGAGGAGGGGAGAGCTCAGTACAGGATGCTACTGTAGATATACTGTTACTGAAGGGAGGAGGGGAGAGCTCAGTACAGGATGCTACGGTAGATATACTGTGACTAAAGGGAGGAGGGGAGAGCTCAGTACAGGATGCTACTGTAGATATACTGTGACTAAAGGGAGGAGGGGAGAGCTCAGTACAGGATGCTACTGTAGATATACTGTTACTGAAGGGAGGAGGGGAGAGCTCAGTACAGGATGCTACTGTAGATATACTGTTACTGAAGGGAGGAGGGGAGAGCTCAGTACAGGATGCTACTGTAGATATACTGTGACTAAAGGGAGGAGGGGAGAGCTCAGTACAGGATGCTACGGTAGATATACTGTTACTGAAGGGAGGAGGGGAGAGCTCAGTACAGGATGCTACTGTAGATATACTGTTACTAAAGGGAGGAGGGGAGCGCT
This sequence comes from Salvelinus fontinalis, assembly GCF_029448725.1. NCBI lineage: Eukaryota > Metazoa > Chordata > Actinopteri > Salmoniformes > Salmonidae > Salvelinus > Salvelinus fontinalis. The sequence goes on from NC_074673.1 coordinate 1,925,814, forward strand.
CAGTACAGGATGCTACTGTAGATATACTGTTACTGAAGGGAGGAGTGGAGAGCTCAGTACAGGATGCTACTGTAGATATACTGTTACTGAAGGGAGGAGGGGAGAGCTCAGTGCAGGATGCTACTGTAGATATACTGTGACTAAAGGGAGGAGGGGAGAGCTCAGTACAGGATGCTACTGTAGATATACTGTTACTGAAGGGAGGAGTGGAGAGCTCAGTACAGGATGCTACTGTAGATATACTGTTACTGAAGGGAGGAGGGGAGAGCTCAGTACAGGATGCTACTGTAGATATAGTGTGACTAAAGGGAGGAGGGGAGAGCTCAGTACAGGACGCTACTGTAGATATACTGTGACTAAAGGGAGGAGGGGAGAGCTCAGTACAGGATGCTACTGTAGATATACTGTTACTAAAGGGAGGAGGGGAGAGCTCAGTACAGGATGCTACTGTAGATATACTGTTACTGAAGGGAGGAGGGGAGAGCTCAGTACAGGATGCTACTGTAGATATACTGTTACTGAAGGGAGGAGGGGAGAGCTCAGTACAGGATGCTACTGTAGATATACTGTTACTAAAGGGAGGAGGGGAGAGCTCAGTACAGGATGCTACTGTAGATATACTGTGACTAAAGGGAGGAGGGGAGAGGGCAGAGCTCAGTACAGGATGCTACTGTAGATATACTGTGACTAAAGGGAGGAGGGGAGAGCTCAGTACAGGATGCTACTGTAGATATACTGTTACTGAAGGGAGGAGGGGAGAGGGGAGAGCTCAGTACAGGATGCTACTGTAGATATACTGTTACTATAGGGAGGAGGGGAGAGCTCAGTACAGGATGCTACTGTAGATATACTGTTACTGAAGGGAGGAGGGGAGAGCTCAGTACAGGATGCTACTGTAGATATACTGTTACTGAAGGGAGGAGGGGAGAGCTCAGTACAGGATGCTACTGTAGATATACTGTTACTGAGGGGAGGAGAGGAGAGCTTAGTACAGGATGCTACTGTAGATATACTGTGACTAAAGGGAGGAGGGGAGAGCTCAGTACAGGATGCTACTGTAGATATACTGTTACTAAAGGGAGGAGGGGAGAGCTCAGTACAGGATGCTACTGTAGATATACTGTTACTAAAGGGAGGAGGGGAGAGCTCAGTACAGGATGCTACTGTTGATATACTGTGACTGTTAATGTAGCTCAGGCTCCCCTGAGCGTCTCTAAAGGTTTCTCGTTACAGTCAATTAGGCTAATAAACAAACAGTGTGGTGGTGGTAGACAGTGTATCAGATTTGAGAGAGGAACTTGGATTCATTTATCCATTTTATTTGCCAAATAAAAAAATAAAAACACAGGCAACACAGATACATTACATTAGACTACATAGATACATGATATTAGACTACATAGATACAGATACATGAAATTAGACTACATAGATACAGATACATTACATTAGACTACATAGATACAGATACATTACATTAGACTACATAGATACAGATACATTAGACTACATAGATACATTACATTAGACTACATAGATACATGATATTAGACTACATAGATACAGATACATCACATTAGACTACATAGATACAGATACATTACATTAGACTACATAGATACAGATACATTAGACTACATAGATACAGACACATTACATTAGACTACATAGATACAGATACATTACATTAGACTACATAGATACAGATACATTACATTAGACTACATAGATACAGATACATTACAACATTAGATTACATAGATACAGATACATTAGACTACATAGATACAGATACAATAGACTAAATAGATACAGATACATTAGGCTACATAGATACAGATACATTAGACTACATAGATACAGATACATTACATTAGACTACATACATACAGATACATTACATTAGACTACATAGATACAGATACATTAGACTACATAGATACAGACACATTACATTAGACTACATAGATACAGAGACATTACATTAGACTACATAGATACAGATACATTACATTAGACTACATAGATACAGATACATTACAACATTAGATTATATAGATACAGATACATTACATTAGGCTACATAGATACAGATACATTACAACATTAGACTACATAGATACAGATACATTAGACTACATAGATACAGATACAGATACATTAGACTACATAGATACAGATACAGATACATTAGACTACATAGATACAGATACATTAGATTACATAGATACAGATACATTAGACTACATAGATACAGATACATTAGATTACAAAGATACAGATACATTACATTAGACTACATAGATACAGATACATTACATTAGACTACATAGATACAGATACATTAGACTACATAGATACAGATACATTAGACTACATATATACAGATACATTAGATTACATAGATACAGATACATTAGACTACATAGATACAGATACATTAGATTACATAGATACAGATACATTAGACTACATAGATACAGATACATTAGACTACATAGATACAGATACATTAGACTACATAGATACAGATACATTACATTAGACTACATAGATACAGATACATTACATTAGACTACATAGATACAGATACATTACATTAGACTACATAGATACAGATACATTACATTAAGCTACATAGATACAGATACATTAGACTACATAGATACAGATACATTAGACTACATAGATACAGATACATTAGACTACATAGATACAGATACATTAGACTACATAGATACAGATACATTAGACTACATAGATACAGATACATTACATTAGACTACATAGATACAGATACATTAGACTACATAGATACAGATACATTAGACTACATAGATACAGATACATTACATTAGACTACATAGATACAGATACATTACATTAGACTACATAGATACAGATACATTACATTAGACTACATAGATACAGATACATTACATTAGACTACATAGATACAGATACATTACATTAGACTACATAGATACAGATACATTACATTAGACTACATAGATACAGATACATTACAACATTAGATTATATAGATACAGATACATTAGACTACATAGATACAGATACATTAGACTACATAGATACAGATACATTACAACATTAGACTACATAGATACAGATACATTAGACTACATAGATACAGATACAGATACATTAGACTACATAGATACAGATAAAGATACATTAGACTACATAGATACAGATACATTAGACTGCATAGACACAGATACATTACTTTAGACTAATATAGATACAGATACATTAGACTACATAGATACAGATACATTAGACTACATAGATACAGATACATTAGACTACATAGATACAGATACATTAGATTACATAGATACAGATACATTAGACTACATAGATACAGATACATTAGACTACATAGATACAGATACATTACATTAGACTACATAGATACAGATACATTACATTAGACGACATAGATACAGATACATTACATTAAGCTACATAGATACAGATACATTAGACTACATAGATACAGATACATTTCATTAGGCTACATAGATACAGATACATTACAACATTAGATTACATAGATACAGATACATTACATTAGACTACATAGATACAGATACATTACATTAGACTACATAGATACAGATACATTACATTAGACTACATAGATACAGATACATTAGACTACATAGATACAGATACTTTAGACTACATATATACAGATACATTACATTAGACTACATAGATACAGATACATTAGACTACATAGATACAGATACATTACATTAGACTACATATATACAGATACATTAGACTACATAGATACAGATACATTACATTAGACTACATAGATACAGATACATTAGACTACATAGATACAGATACATTAGACTGCATATATACAGATACATTACACTACATAGATACAGATACATTAGACTACATAGACACAGATACATTACATTAGACTGCATATATACAGATACATTACATTAGACTACATAGATACAGATACATTACATTAGACTACATAGATACAGATACATTACATTAGACTACATAGATACAGATACATTACATTAGACTACATAGATACAGATACATTACATTAGGCTACATAGATACAGATACATTACATTAGGCTACATAGATACAGATACATTACATTAGACTACATAGATACAGATACATTACATTAGACTACATAGATACAGATACATTAGACTACATAGATACAGATACATTAGACTACATAGACACAGATACATTACATTAGACTGCATAGATACAGATACATTAGACTACATAGATACAGATACATTAGACTACATAGACACAGATACATTACATTAGACTGCATAGATACAGATACATTAGACTACATAGATACAGATACATTACATTAGACTACATAGATACAGATACAATAGACTACATAGATACAGACACATTACATTCGACTACATAGATACAGATACATTACATTAGGCTACATAGATACAGATACATTACATTAGACTACATAGATACAGATACATTACAACATTAGATTACATAGATACATATACATTAGACTACATAGATACAGATACTTTAGACTAGATTACATAGATACAGATACATTAGATTACATAGATACAAATACATTACAACATTAGACTACATAGATACATATACATTAGACTACATAGATTCAGATACAGATACATTAGACTACATAGATACAGATACATTACATTAGACTACATAGATACAGATACATTACATTAGACTACATAGATACAGATACATTACATTAGACTACATAGATACAGATACATTACATTAGACTACATAGATACAGATACATTACATTAGACTACATAGATACAGATACATTACATTAGACTACATAGATACAGATACATTACAACATTAGATTACATAGATACAGATACATTAGACTACATAGATACAGATACAATAGACTAAATAGATACAGATACATTAGGCTACATAGATACAGATACATTAGACTACATAGATACAGATACATTACATTAGACTACATAGATACAGATACATTACAACATTAGATTACATAGATACAGATCTGTATCTTTTTTGCTACTAGAGGTATTTTGAATGTGGAGGGGAGAGCTCAGTACAGGATGCTACTGTAGATATACTGTTACTGAAGGGAGGAGTGGAGAGCTCAGTACAGGACGCTACTGTGGATATACTGTTACTGAAGGGAGGAGGGGAGAGCTCAGTACAGGATGCTACTGTAGATATACTGTTACTAAAGGGAGGAGGGGAGAGCTCAGTACAGGACGCTGCTGTAGATATACTGTGACTAAAGGGAGGAGGGGAGAGCTCAGTACAGGATGCTACTGTAGATATACTGTTACTAAAGGGAGGAGGGGAGAGCTCAGTACAGGATGCTACTGTAGATATACTGTTACTGAAGGGAGGAGGGGAGAGCTCAGTACAGGATGCTACTGTAGATATACTGTTACTGAAGGGAGGAGGGGAGAGCTCAGTACAGGATGCTACTGTAGATATACTGTGACTAAAGGGAGGAGGGGAGAGCTCAGTACAGGATGCTACTGTAGATATACTGTTACTGAAGGGAGGAGTGGAGAGCTCAGTACAGGATGCTACTGTAGATATACTGTTACTGAAGGGAGGAGGGGAGAGCTCAGTACAGGATGCTACTGTAGATATAGTGTGACTAAAGGGAGGAGGGGAGAGCTCAGTACAGGACGCTACTGTAGATATACTGTGACTAAAGGGAGGAGGGGAGAGCTCAGTACAGGATGCTACTGTAGATATACTGTTACTAAAGGGAGGAGGGGAGAGCTCAGTACAGGATGCTACTGTAGATATACTGTTACTGAAGGGAGGAGGGGAGAGCTCAGTACAGGATGCTACTGTAGATATACTGTTACTGAAGGGAGGAGGGGAGAGCTCAGTACAGGATGCTACTGTAGATATACTGTTACTAAAGGGAGGAGGGGAGAGCTCAGTACAGGATGCTACTGTAGATATACTGTGACTAAAGGGAGGAGGGGAGAGGGCAGAGCTCAGTACAGGATGCTACTGTAGATATACTGTGACTAAAGGGAGGAGGGGAGAGCTCAGTACAGGATGCTACTGTAGATATACTGTTACTGAAGGGAGGAGGGGAGAGGGGAGAGCTCAGTACAGGATGCTACTGTAGATATACTGTTACTATAGGGAGGAGGGGAGAGCTCAGTACAGGATGCTACTGTAGATATACTGTTACTGAAGGGAGGAGGGGAGAGCTCAGTACAGGATGCTACTGTAGATATACTGTTACTGAAGGGAGGAGGGGAGAGCTCAGTACAGGATGCTACTGTAGATATACTGTTACTGAGGGGAGGAGAGGAGAGCTTAGTACAGGATGCTACTGTAGATATACTGTGACTAAAGGGAGGAGGGGAGAGCTCAGTACAGGATGCTACTGTAGATATACTGTTACTAAAGGGAGGAGGGGAGAGCTCAGTACAGGATGCTACTGTAGATATACTGTTACTAAAGGGAGGAGGGGAGCGCTCAGTACAGGATGCTACTGTAGATATACTGTTACTAAAGGGAGGAGGGGAGAGCTCAGTACAGGATGCTACTGTAGATATACTGTTACTAAAGGGAGGAGGGGAGAGCTCAGTACAGGATGCTACTGTTGATATACTGTGACTGTTAATGTAGCTCAGGCTCCCCTGAGCGTCTCTAAAGGTTTCTCGTTACAGTCAATTAGGCTAATAAACAAACAGTGTGGTGGTGGTAGACAGTGTATCAGATTTGAGAGAGGAACTTGGATTCATTTATCCATTTTATTTGCCAAATAAAAAAATAAAAACACAGGCAACACAGATACATTACATTAGACTACATAGATACATGATATTAGACTACATAGATACGGATACATGACATTAGACTACATAGATACAGATACATTACATTAGACTACATAGATACAGATACATTAGACTACATAGATACATTACATTAGACTACATAGATACATGATATTAGACTACATAGATACAGATACATCACATTAGACTACATAGATACAGATACATTACATTAGACTACATAGATACAGATACATTAGACTACATAGATACAGACACATTACATTAGACTACATAGATACAGATACATTACATTAGACTACATAGATACAGATACATTACATTAGACTACATAGATACAGATACATTACAACATTAGATTACATAGATACAGATACATTAGACTACATAGATACAGATACAATAGACTAAATAGATACAGATACATTAGGCTACATAGATACAGATACATTAGACTACATAGATACAGATACATTACATTAGACTACATACATACAGATACATTACATTAGACTACATAGATACAGATACATTAGACTACATAGATACAGACACATTACATTAGACTACATAGATACAGATACATTACATTAGACTACATAGATACAGATACATTACATTAGACTACATAGATACAGATACATTACAACATTAGATTATATAGATACAGATACATTACATTAGACTACATAGATACAGATACATTACATTAGGCTACATAGATACAGATACATTACAACATTAGACTACATAGATACAGATACATTAGACTACATAGATACAGATACAGATACATTAGACTACATAGATACAGATACAGATACATTAGACTACATAGATACAGATACATTAGATTACATAGATACAGATACATTAGACTACATAGATACAGATACATTAGATTACAAAGATACAGATACATTACATTAGACTACATAGATACAGATACATTACATTAGACTACATAGATACAGATACATTAGACTACATAGATACAGATACATTAGACTACATATATACAGATACATTAGATTACATAGATACAGATACATTAGACTACATAGATACAGATACATTAGATTACATAGATACAGATACATTAGACTACATAGATACAGATACATTAGACTACATAGATACAGATACATTAGACTACATAGATACAGATACATTACATTAGACTACATAGATACAGATACATTACATTAGACTACATAGATACAGATACATTACATTAGACTACATAGATACAGATACATTACATTAAGCTACATAGATACAGATACATTAGACTACATAGATACAGATACATTAGACTACATAGATACAGATACATTAGACTACATAGATACAGATACATTAGACTACATAGATACAGATACATTAGACTACATAGATACAGATACATTACATTAGACTACATAGATACAGATACATTAGACTACATAGATACAGATACATTAGACTACATAGATACAGATACATTACATTAGACTACATAGATACAGATACATTACATTAGACTACATAGATACAGATACATTACATTAGACTACATAGATACAGATACATTACATTAGACTACATAGATACAGATACATTACATTAGACTACATAGATACAGATACATTACATTAGACTACATAGATACAGATACATTACAACATTAGATTATATAGATACAGATACATTAGACTACATAGATACAGATACATTAGACTACATTTACATTTACATTTAAGTCATTTAGCAGACGCTCTTATCCAGAGCGACTTACAAATTGGTGCATTCACCTTATGACATCCAGTGGAACAGCCACTTTACAATAGTGCATCTAGATCTTTTAAGGGGGGGGGGGGGGGGCAGAAGGATTGCTTTATCCTAGGTATTCCTTGAAGAGGTGGGGTTTCAGGTGTCTCCGGAAGGTGGTGATTGACTCCGCTGTCCTACATAGACTACATAGATACAGATACATTAGACTACATAGATACAGATACATTACAACATTAGACTACATAGATACAGATACATTAGACTACATAGATACAGATACAGATACATTAGACTACATAGATACAGATAAAGATACATTAGACTACATAGATACAGATACATTAGACTGCATAGACACAGATACATTACTTTAGACTAATATAGATACAGATACATTAGACTACATAGATACAGATACATTAGACTACATAGATACAGATACATTAGACTACATAGATACAGATACATTAGATTACATAGATACAGATACATTAGACTACATAGATACAGATACATTAGACTACATAGATACAGATACATTACATTAGACTACATAGATACAGATACATTACATTAGACGACATAGATACAGATACATTACATTAAGCTACATAGATACAGATACATTAGACTACATAGATACAGATACATTTCATTAGGCTACATAGATACAGATACATTACAACATTAGATTACATAGATACAGATACATTACATTAGACTACATAGATACAGATACATTACATTAGACTACATAGATACAGATACATTACATTAGACTACATAGATACAGATACATTAGACTACATAGATACAGATACTTTAGACTACATATATACAGATACATTACATTAGACTACATAGATACAGATACATTAGACTACATAGATACAGATACATTACATTAGACTACATATATACAGATACATTAGACTACATAGATACAGATACATTACATTAGACTACATAGATACAGATACATTAGACTACATAGATACAGATACATTAGACTGCATATATACAGATACATTAGACTACATAGATACAGATACATTAGACTACATAGACACAGATACATTACATTAGACTGCATATATACAGATACATTACATTAGACTACATAGATACAGATACATTACATTAGACTACATAGATACAGATACATTACATTAGACTACATAGATACAGATACATTACATTAGACTACATAGATACAGATACATTACATTAGGCTACATAGATACAGATACATTACATTAGGCTACATAGATACAGATACATTACATTAGACTACATAGATACAGATACATTACATTAGACTACATAGATACAGATACATTAGACTACATAGATACAGATACATTAGACTACATAGACACAGATACATTACATTAGACTGCATAGATACAGATACATTAGACTACATAGATACAGATACATTACATTAGACTACATAGATACAGATACAATAGACTACATAGATACAGACACATTACATTCGACTACATAGATACAGATACATTACATTAGGCTACATAGATACAGATACATTACATTAGACTACATAGATACAGATACATTACAACATTAGATTACATAGATACATATACATTAGACTACATAGATACAGATACTTTAGACTAGATTACATAGATACAGATACATTAGATTACATAGATACAAATACATTACAACATTAGACTACATAGATACATATACATTAGACTACATAGATTCAGATACAGATACATTAGACTACATAGATACAGATACATTACATTAGACTACATAGATACAGATACATTACATTAGACTACATAGATACAGATACATTACATTAGACTACATAGATACAGATACATTACATTAGACTACATAGATACAGATACATTACATTAGACTACATAGATTCAGATACAGATACATTAGACTACATAGATACAGATACATTACATTAGACTACATAGATACAGATACATTACATTAGACTACATAGATACAGATACATTACATTAGACTACATAGATACAGATACATTACAACATTAGATTACATAGATACAGATACATTAGACTACATAGATACAGATACAATAGACTAAATAGATACAGATACATTAGGCTACATAGATACAGATACATTAGACTACATAGATACAGATACATTACATTAGACTACATAGATACAGATACATTACAACATTAGATTACATAGATACAGATCTGTATCTTTTTTGCTACTAGAGGTATTTTGAATGTGGAGGGGAGAGCTCAGTACAGGATGCTACTGTAGATATACTGTTACTGAAGGGAGGAGTGGAGAGCTCAGTACAGGACGCTACTGTGGATATACTGTTACTGAAGGGAGGAGGGGAGAGCTCAGTACAGGATGCTACTGTAGATATACTGTTACTAAAGGGAGGAGGGGAGAGCTCAGTACAGGACGCTACTGTAGATATACTGTGACTAAAGGGAGGAGGGGAGAGCTCAGTACAGGATGCTACTGTAGATATACTGTTACTAAAGGGAGGAGGGGAGAGCTCAGTACAGGATGCTACTGTAGATATACTGTTACTAAAGGGAGGAGGGGAGAGCTCAGTACAGGATGCTACTGTAGATATACTGTTACTGAAGGGAGGAGGGGAGAGCTCAGTACAGGATGCTACTGTAGATATACTGTTACTGAAGGGAGGAGGGGAGAGCTCAGTACAGGATGCTACTGTAGATATACTGTTACTAAAGGGAGGAGGGGAGAGCTCAGTACAGGATGCTACTGTAGATATACTGTGACTAAAGGGAGGAGGGGAGAGGGCAGAGCTCAGTACAGGATGCTACTGTAGATATACTGTGACTAAAGGGAGGAGGGGAGAGCTCAGTACAGGATGCTACTGTAGATATACTGTTACTGAAGGGAGGAGGGGAGAGGGGAGAGCTCAGTACAGGATGCTACTGTAGATATACTGTTACTATAGGGAGGAGGGGAGAGCTCAGTACAGGATGCTACTGTAGATATACTGTTACTGAAGGGAGGAGGGGAGAGCTCAGTACAGGATGCTACTGTAGATATACTGTTACTGAAGGGAGGAGGGGAGAGCTCAGTACAGGATGCTACTGTAGATATACTGTTACTGAGGGGAGGAGAGGAGAGCTTAGTACAGGATGCTACTGTAGATATACTGTGACTAAAGGGAGGAGGGGAGAGCTCAGTACAGGATGCTACTGTAGATATACTGTTACTAAAGGGAGGAGGGGAGAGCTCAGTACAGGATGCTACTGTAGATATACTGTTACTAAAGGGAGGAGGGGAGCGCTCAGTACAGGATGCTACTGTAGATATACTGTTACTAAAGGGAGGAGGGGAGAGCTCAGTACAGGATGCTACTGTAGATATACTGTTACTAAAGGGAGGAGGGGAGAGCTCAGTACAGGATGCTACTGTTGATATACTGTGACTGTTAATGTAGCTCAGGCTCCCCTGAGCGTCTCTAAAGGTTTCTCGTTACAGTCAATTAGGCTAATAAACAAACAGTGTGGTGGTGGTAGACAGTGTATCAGATTTGAGAGAGGAACTTGGATTCATTTATCCATTTTATTTGCCAAATAAAAAAATAAAAACACAGGCAACACAGATACATTACATTAGACTACATAGATACATGATATTAGACTACATAGATACAGATACATGACATTAGACTACATAGATACAGATACATTACATTAGACTACATAGATACAGATACATTACATTAGACTACATAGATACAGATACATTAGACTACATAGAAACATTACATTAGACTACATAGATACATGATATTAGACTACATAGATACAGATACATCACATTAGACTACATAGATACAGATACATTACATTAGACTACATAGATACAGATACATTAGACTACATAGATACAGACACATTACATTAGACTACATAGATACAGATACATTACATTAGACTACATAGATACAGATACATTACATTAGACTACATAGATACAGATACATTACAACATTAGATTACGTAGATACAGATACATTAGACTACATAGATACAGATACAATAGACTAAATAGATACAGATACATTAGGCTACATAGATACAGATACATTAGACTACATAGATACAGATACATTACATTAGACTACATACATACAGATACATTACATTAGACTACATAGATACAGATACATTAGACTACATAGATACAGACACATTACATTAGACTACATAGATACAGATACATTACATTAGACTACATAGATACAGATACATTACATTAGACTACATAGATACAGATACATTACAACATTAGATTATATAGATACAGATACATTAGACTACATAGATACAGATACATTAGACTACATAGATACAGATACATTACAACATTAGACTACATAGATACAGATACATTAGACTACATAGATACAGATACAGATACATTAGACTACATAGATACAGATACAGATACATTAGACTACATAGATACAGATACATTAGATTACATAGATACAGATACATTAGACTACATAGATACAGATACATTAGATTACAAAGATACAGATACATTACATTAGACTACATAGATACAGATACATTACATTAGACTACATAGATACAGATACATTAGACTACATAGATACAGATACATTAGACTACATATATACAGATACATTAGATTACATAGATACAGATACATTAGACTACATAGATACAGATACATTAGATTACATAGATACAGATACATTAGACTACATAGATACAGATACATTAGACTACATAGATACAGATACATTAGACTACATAGATACAGATACATTACATTAGACTACATAGATACAGATACATTAGACTACATAGATACAGATACATTAGACTACATAGATACAGACACATTACATTAGAATACATAGATACAGATACATTACATTAGACTACATAGATACAGATACATTACATTAGACTACATAGATACAGATACATTACATTAGACTACATAGATACAGATACATTAGACTACATAGACACAGATACATTACATTAGACTACATAGATACAGACACATTAGACTACATAGATACAGATACATTACAACATTAGACTACATAGATACAGATACATTAGACTACATAGATACAGATACAGATACATTAGACTACATAGATACAGATAAAGATACATTAGACTACATAGATACAGATACATTAGACTGCATAGACACAGATACATTACTTTAGACTAATATAGATACAGATACATTAGACTACATAGATACAGATACATTAGACTACATAGATACAGATACATTAGACTACATAGATACAGATACATTAGATTACATAGATACAGATACATTAGACTACATAGATACAGATACATTAGACTACATAGATACAGATACATTACATTAGACTACATAGATACAGATACATTACATTAGACGACATAGATACAGATACATTACATTAAGCTACATAGATACAGATACATTAGACTACATAGATACAGATACATTTCATTAGGCTACATAGATACAGATACATTACAACATTAGATTACATAGATACAGATACATTACATTAGACTACATAGATACAGATACATTACATTAGACTACATAGATACAGATACATTACATTAGACTACATAGATACAGATACATTAGACTACATAGATACAGATACTTTAGACTACATATATACAGATACATTACATTAGACTGCATAGATACAGATACATTAGACTACATAGATACAGATACATTACATTAGACTACATAGATACAGATACAATAGACTACATAGATACAGACACATTACATTCGACTACATAGATACAGATACATTACAACATTAGACTACATATATACAGATACATTACATTAGACTGCATAGATACAGATACATTAGACTACATAGATACAGATACATTACATTAGACTACATAGATACAGATACAGTAGACTACATAGATACAGAAACATTACATTAGACTACATAGATACAGATACATTAGACTAGATTACATAGATACAGATACATTAGATTACATAGATACAAATACATTACAACATTAGACTACATAGATACATATACATTAGACTACATAGATTCAGATACAGATACATTAGACTACATAGATACAGATACATTACATTAGACTACATAGATACAGATACATTACATTAGACTACATAGATACAGATACATTACATTAGACTACATAGATACAGATACATTACATTAGACTACATAGATACAGATAGATTACATTAGACTACATAGATACAGATACATTACATTAGACTACATAGATACAGATACATTACATTAGGCTACATAGATACAGATACATTACATTAGACTACATAGATACAGATACATTAGACTACATAGATACAGATACATTACATTAGGCTACATAGATACAGATACATTACATTAGACTACATAGATACAGATACATTTCATTAGGCTACATAGATACAGATACATTACATTAGACTACATAGATACAGATACATTAGACTACATAGATACATTAGACTACATAGATACAGATACATTACATTACACTACATGGATACAGATACATTACATTAGACTACATAGATACAGATACATTACATTAGACTACATAGATACAGACACATTACAACATTAGACTACATAGATACAGATACATTACATTAGACTACATAGATACAGATACATTAGACGACATAGATACAGATACATTACAAAATTAGATTACATAGATACAGATACATTACATTAGACTACATAGATACAGATACATTACATTAGACTACATAGATACAGATACATTAGACTACATAGATACAGATACATTAGACTACATAGACACAGATACATTACATTAGACTGCATAGATACAGATACATTACATTAGACTACATAGATACAGATACATTAGACTGCAAAGACACAGATACATTAGACTGCATAGATACAGATACAGATACATTAGACTACATAGACACAGATACATTACATTAGACTGCATAGATACAGATACATTACATTAGACTACATAGATACAGATACATTAGACTGCAAAGATACAGATACATTAGACTGCATAGATACAGATACATTACATTAGACTACATAGATACAGATACTTTACATTAGACTACATAGATACAGACACATTACATTAGACTACATAGATACAGATACATTACATTAGACTACATAGATACAGATACATTAGACTACATAGATACAGATACATTACATTAGACTGCATAGATACAGATACATTACAACATTAGATTACATAGATACAGATCTGTATCTTTTTTGCTACTAGAGGTATTTTGAATGCAAATTTGGATAAAAGTGTACTGATTATGCTACATTAGACTACATAGATACAGATACATTACATTAGACTACATAGATACAGATACATTAGACTACATAGATACAGACACATTACATTAGACTACATAGATACAGATACATTACATTAGACTACATAGATACAGATACATTAGACTACATAGATACAGATACATTACATTAGACTGCATAGATACAGATACATTACATTAGACTACATAGATACAGATACATTACATTAGACTACATAGATACAGATACATTACATTAGACTACATAGATACAGATACATTACATTAGACTACATAGATACAGATACATTACATTAGACTACATAGATACAGATACATTAGACTACATAGATACAGATACATTACATTAGACTACATAGATACAGATACATTACATTACATTAGACTGCATAGATACAGTTACATTACAACATTAGACAACATAGATACAGATACATTACATTAGGCTACATAGATACAGATACATTACATTAGACTACATAGATACAGATACATTAGACTACATAGATACAGATACATTAGACTACATAGATACAGATACATTAGACTACATAGATACAGATACATTACATTAGACTACATAGATACAGATACATTACATTAGACTACATAGATACAGATACATTAGACTGCATAGATACAGATACATTACATTAGACTACATAGATACAGATACATTATATTAGACAACATAGATACAGATACATTACATTAGACTACATAGATACAGATACATTACATTAGACTACATAGATACAGATACATTACATTAGACTACATAGATACAGATACATTAGACTACATAGATACAGATACATGACATTAGACTACATAGATACAGATACATTACATTAGACTGCATAGATACAGATACATTACAACATTAGACAACATAGATACAGATACATTACATTAGGCTACATAGATACAGATACATTACATTAGACTACATAGATACAGATACATTACATTAGACTACATAGATACAGATACATTACATTAGACTACATAGATACAGACACATTACAACATTAGACTACATAGATACAGATACATTACAACATTAGATTACATAGATACAGATACATTACATTAGACTACATAGATACAGATACATTACATTAGACTACATAGATACAGATACATTAGACTACATAGATACAGATACATTACATTAGACTACATAGATACAGATACATTAGGCTACATAGATACAGATACATTACATTAGACTATATAGATACAGATACATTAGATTAGACTACATAGATACAGATACATTACATTAGGCTACATAGACACAGATACATTACATTAGGCTACATAGATACAGATACATTAGACTACATAGATACAGATACATTAGACTACATAGATACAGATACATTACAACATTAGACTACATAGATACAGATACATTACATTAGGCTACATAGACACAGATACATTACATTAGGCTACATAGACACAGATACATTACATTAGGCTACATAGATACAGATACATTAGACTACATAGATACAGATACATTACAACATTAGACTACATAGATACAGATACATTAGATTGAATAGACACAGACACATTACATTAGACTACATAGATACAGATACATTACACTGAATAAACACAGACACATTACATTAGGCTACATAGATACAGATACATTACAGTGAATAGACACAGACACATTACATTAGACTACATAGATACAGATACATTACACTGAATAGACACAGACACATTACATTAGGCTACATAGATACAGATACATTACATTAGACTACATAGATACAGATACATTACATTAGACTACATAGATACAGATACATTACATTAGACTACATAGATACAGATACAGTAGACTACATAGATACAGACACATTACATTAGACTACATAGATACAGATACATTACATTAGACTACATAGATACAGATACATTAGACTGAATAGACACAGACACATTACATTAGGCTACATAGATACAGATACATTAGACTGAATAGACACAGATACATTACATTAGGCTTCATACAGTGGGGAGAACAAGTATTGGATATACTGCCGATTTTGCAGGTTTTCCTACTTACAAATAATTTTTATCATAGGTACACTTCAACTGTGAGAGACAGAATCTAAAACAAAAATCCAGAAAATCACATTGTATGATTTTTAAGTAATTAATTTGCCTTTTATTCTATTTAGGACAGCCTAGGAACAGTGGGTTAACTGCCTTGTTCAGGGGCAGAAAGACAGATTTTTAGATCATGATCATTAGAAAGCAAATTACAGACTCCACTTTGAATCTGCATATTTCTCCAAAGCTCAGTGGTCCTGAGTCTGCACAGAACTGTTGGGACCTAGAATCAAGGGAGACACTCAAGTTTTTTAAAACTATATCTCTTGACACATTCATGAAAATAGTAATGGACTCTAAACCTTCAAGCTACATACTGGACTCTATTCCAACTAAACTACTGAAAGAGCTGCTTCCTGTGCTTGGCCTTCCTATGTTGAACATAATAAATGGCTCCCTATCCTCAGGATGTGTACCAAACTCGCCCTATATCAAATCTTCCATTCCTCTAAAAAAAAAAAAATGCAAAAAGCTGTTGTGCAGCAAATAATGTAATGTATACGACATTTTAAGTCATATTAAGCATCTTCAATCTAAAATTAAATCTAGAATCGGCTTCCTATTTTGCAACAAAGCCTCCTTCACTCATGCTGCCAAACATACCCTCGTAAAACTGACTATCCTACTGATCCTTGACTTCGGCGATGTCATGAACAAAATAGCCTCCAACACTCTACTCAGCAAATCGGATGCAGTCTATCACAGTGCCATCCGTTTTGTCACCAAAGCCCCATATACGACCCACCCCTGCGACCTGTATGCTCTCGTCGGCTGGCCCTCACTACATATTCACCGCCAAACCCACTGGCTCCAGGTCATCTATAAGTCTATGCTAGGTAAAGCCCCGCCTTATCTCAGCTCACTGGTCACCATAGCAACACCCATCCGTAGCACGCGCTCCAGCAGGTATATCTCACTGGTCACCCCCAAAGCCAACACCTCCTTGGGTCGCCTTTCCTTCCAGTTCTCTGCTGCCAATGATTGGAACGAATTGCAAAAATCACTGAAGTTGGAGACTTATATCTCCCTCACTAACTTCAAGCATCGGCTGTCAGAGCAGCTTACCGATCGGTGGTCCTGTACACAGCCAATCTGTAAATAGCCCATCCAACCAACTACCTCATCCCCATATTTGTTTTTTCTGCTCTTTTGCACACCAGTATTTCTACTTGCACATCCTCATCTGCACATCTAACACTCCATGTCAATTGCTAAATTGGAATTACTTTGCTACAATGGCCTATTTATTGCCTTACCTCCTTACACCATTTGCACACATTGTATATAGACTTTTTCTATTGTGTTATTGACTGTATGTTTGTTTATTCCATGTGTAACTCTGTGTTGTTGTTTGTGTCACACTGCTTTGCTTTATCTTGGCCAGTTGTAAATGAGAACTTGTTCTGGCCTACCTGGTTAAATAAAGGTGGGAAAAAAATAAAATAAATTCAAGTCTGGTTTTAGACCCCATCATAGCACTGAGACTGCACTCATGAAGGTGGTGAATTACCTTTTATTGGCTTCGGACTGTTCTGCTCTGTATCTGTCCTCAAAACTAAGACAGAGAAGTTAACTTGTGTGTCGACCCACATTAACTTATCTGATAACGGAGCAGGGAGGAGTGATGAATGTGTGCGTGCGTTAAAGTACCAAATGCTGCCCGCGGCCAGTGACGGACTTCTACGTCACACTAACACAGCATTCACCTCCAGGCTGTGTAAGGGCTATTTGACCAAGAAGGAGAGTGATGGAGTGCTGCATCAGATGACCTGGCCTCCACAATCAACTGACCTCAACCCAATTGAGATGGTTTGGGATGAGTTGGACCGCAGAGTGAAGGAAAAGCAGCCAACAAGTGCTCAGCATATGTGGGAACTACTTCAAGACTGTTGGAAAAGCATTCCAGGTGAAGCTGGTTGAGAGAATGGCAAGAGTGTGCAAAGCAGTCATCATGGCAAAGGGTGGCTACTTTGAAGAATATAAAATATATTTTGATTTGTTTAACACTTTTTTTGGTTACCACATGATTCCATATGTGTTATTTCATAGTTTTGATGTCTTTACTATTATTCTACAATGTAGAAAATAGTAAAAAATAAAGAAAAACCCTTGAATGAGTAGGTGTGTCCAAACTATTGACTGGTACTGTATATTTACACTTTTTTTAATAGGGGATTGGAAATGATACAGACAACAATTACATTGATGGACGCCATAATCTATATACAATATTAAAGCTGATCTCCATCCCCCCAGAAAATTAAAATAGGAATCTGATGAAACATTGCAGAAGTCAAATCGGGAGTTGATGCAGTATAACAAATCATCACTGGAGATTTCAATTATTTGCAGATTTATTCACTAATATTTACAATTCTAAGGGATTGAAATCAATATGGCAGAACAGTTTTGGGGAGCGTTCCCCTTCAGGCGTCTTGCAGCTGTCCACTGCCCCGTGGTGCTGATATATCAGGTCGTATTAGGATCGGCTTGTTGTCACCACAGGCACAGTTCAATCCAAAGAGGACAGTTTAGATGTTTCACTCCAGTTCGTCAATATTAACACTGCAAAAATAAACTAGCTTCCAAGCACATAAATAGATGGTTTTAATACTGTGTGTCTTTCTCTTTGAAGGCAAAATATACAGTGACAGGTCCGGCACTAGTCTGTACAGTCTCTGTAGCTGTTATTACCATCAGACAGCCCATGCCATAGGCGAAACACGGGATACCTGCAAGACAGGGGCAGAAAACATGGAACAATTAAATGTGTTTTGTGTTGCACTCTGCTTGCAGTAGACTGTACAGTTTAAGGCCTATATTGTGACACGCTTACGGTTCATGACATGTACAATTCTGGGACAAAAAAAAACATACATGATGAGAATAAGAAGTTATTGTCGAAATGAGGGGAAACAACTAGTTAATTAACTGTCTACTAAATCAATATGAAACATGTGAAAGCCAGGTAGAGGTTCAGGAGACACTATTAAATACTAGTCTCCCCTTGGCTTTTTTTCCCCACTGACCTAAATTGATGACTTTCAATATGCTGAAAAACGTGTCTTCATAGTCTAAGTTCTGTGCTGGTGCTTTGGAACAGTGGTACTTGATAAAGGGGAAACAGCCCGTCCTCAGTATCTGGTAGTTGGCTCCCTGTACGGCCCAGTTGAAGTTGGACTTCCCGAACTGGTCGTTAGTGACGACGCTGTAGCGGACACAGAAGGAGGTCCAGGGAGGGAGGTTCCGCTGTAGCAGGTGACATGTCAGCACCTCCGAAGCTGCGGGACGCGGCCGTCCTGTCCTCCGCAGTGCGCTCGGAAACAGAGCGACTTTCAGGAATATGTTGTGTATCCGCCGGAGTACTTCTTTCATGCTTTGGATCATAGTTTATTGATTGGCAGGTCGTTTTACCAGTAAGATGACTAGCTTATGACACCAGTATAATGTTAGTGCTGAGGGGATAAAGTGTGGATTTTCTTCAAAGCTCGAATACGTTATAATTTGTGTCTTATTCATGAATGTCATGTTTTATACGCAATGTCACTTGCTAGCTATGGAAGCTAGCTGTAAAGCCCACCAACCAAGCTAGCGCTAGTTATCTAGATGTGCTAGCTTTCAACACAGCACTACGAGCTGAACAGATCTGGGTATTATTTGGCAAACAGTCTCCTCTTAAGCGCAAGACGACATGCTTTATAAAATGTCATCTCAAGTTCGTTGTTGTTCCGTCAAACATTTTTATCGATCAACTTTTAACTCACCCTTATAACTAGAACCGGCAACGTGTTCCGTCCGACTAGCAACACAGCACATTAAACTGTAGTTCCTAGCTGAAGGCTGCGCTTTCCCCCATAGTGATCTAAATTGACTATATATCGCTCTTGACATTAAATGTATATTTTAATCTATAATACCGTTTGTATCTTCTTAATAACTTGAGTTGTTCTAAATAAATACAGCTTGATCTTTCATACTGTAGCCTTGTGGTTAGAGCGTTGGGCCAGTAACCGAAAGGTTGCTGGATTGAATCCCGAGCTGACAAGGTCAAATCTGTCATTCTGCCCCTGAACAAGGCAGGGCCGTCATTGTAAGTAATAATTTGTTCTAACTGACTTGCCTAGTTAAATAAAGGTTCAATTTAAAAAGCCTAAACATAATCACACACTAACACACTTTACAATGTAGCTACAACCTCTGGAAGGTATGGTATACCATCCCTGGTACCTGGGCTTTATTCTGGACTGACATTCCCTGGTCCCTGGGCTTTATTCTGGACTGTCATTCCCTGGTCCCTGGGCTTTATTCTGGACTGTCATTCCCTGGTCCCTGGGCTTTATTATGGACTGTCATTCCCTGGTCCCTGGGCTTTATTCTGGACTGTCATTCCCTGGTCCCTGGGCTTTATTATGGACTGTCATTCTCTGGTCCCTGGGCTTTATTCTGGACTGTCATTCACTGGTCCCTGGGCTTTATTCTGGACTGTCATTCCCTGGTCCCTGGGCTTTATTCTGGACTGTCATTCCCTGGGCTTTATTCTGGACTGTCATTCCCTGGTCCCTGGGCTTTATTCTGGACTGTCATTCCCTTGTCTCTGGGCTTTATTCTGGACTGTCATTCCCTGGTCCCTGGGCTTTATTATGGACTGTCATTTCCTTGTCCCTGGGCTTTTTTCTGGAATGTCATTCCCTGGTCCCTGGGCTTTATTCTGGAATGTCATTCCCTGGTCCCTGGGCTTTTTTCTGGAATGTCATTCCCTGGTCCCTGGGCTTTTTTCTGGAATGTCATTCCCTGGTCCCTGGGCTTTATTCTGGACTGTCATTCCCTGGGCTTTATTCTGGACTGTCATTCCCTGGTCCCTGGGCTTTATTCTGGACTGTCATTCCCTGGTCCCTGGGCTTTATTCTGGACTGTCATTCCCTTGTCTCTGGGCTTTATTCTGGACTGTCATTTCCTTGTCCCTGGGCTTTTTTCTGGAATGTCATTCCCTGGTCCCTGGGCTTTTTTCTGGAATGTCATTCCCTGGTCCCTGGGCTTTTTTCTGGAATGTCATTCCCTGGTCCCTGGGCTTTATTCTGGACTGTCATTCCCTGGTCCCTGGGCTTTATTATGGACTGTCATTCTCTG